>NC_091484.1:56808183-56959698 GCF_947461875.1 Haliaeetus albicilla | reverse complement strand
CAGAACGGGAGATGAAGGCTGTAGGTCAGAGCCAGAGGGACTGGGGACTGGCTCCACAAAAAGTCAATGTTCACATGGACCCTTGAACCATGAGGCTTAGGACAGTGTTCCAGCACCATCAGAGATAATTGAAGGAACACAGTCATCTCTGCTCATACTCCAAATTTCTCACCCTTTGCACTCCAGACTTCCTCCTTTCTGACTGAGTCACTACCTCTACCCAGTTTACATTCTTCTTGCACGCAACGACACATGTTGTGAGGGTCATGACACTAAATGCAGTTCCTTGATTTCTTTTTATAGTCTTCAACAAATAATGAACGAATAACAGTTCATCCTGACTGAATAAAGTGTTCAGACCAGCCCTGTCTTCCACGTCACCATTCACTGAGAGCAAGTGATTTTGTTAGTGTGGAACAATGTTCAAGGAAGCAACTTTCACCAGCTCATTTGAGCACTTAGTCAAACTGAGATACCTGCTACTGTAAGAAAAGGCCTATAACCCTCGTACTAAGTGTCTGCACCTGGCACACTACAAATGCTGTTCCAGTAGAAATTAGAGATCCTAAGGCCCACATCCTACAGATCCACAGCTTCCCCATGTGGGCAAGTGTTTTGGGTTTGTGTGGCAGGGTTTGGGGAGTGGGGGAGGGGCTGCAGGGGTGGCTCCTGTGGGAAGCTGCTGGAAGCTTCCCCGGCTCCAAGTCGGACCCGCTGCTGGCCCAGGCCGACCCAATCCACGACAGTGGTAGCGCCTCTGGGATGACATATTTAAGAAGGGAAAACCTGCAGCAGAGAGGGGAGTGGGAAGCGAGAGAAACACCTCTGTTGACACCGAGGTTAATGAAGAAGGAGGGGGAGGATGTGCGTTGGAAGAGGGGATGCCCCTGCAGCCCATGGTGAGACGGCAGGCTGCCCTCTCCAGCCCATAGAGGGGAGTGGGGGAGCAGATGCCCACCTGCAGCCCGGGGAGGACGCCACACCGGAGCAGGGGGATGACCCCAAAGATGGCCATGACTCCATGGGAAAGCCTGCGCTGGAACAGCCTGTGCCTGAAGGACTGCAGCCCATGGAAAGGACCCATGCTAGAGCAGTTCGTAAAGAACTGCAGCCCGTGGGAAGGACCCACGTTGGAGAAGTTTGTGAAGGACTGTCTCCCGTGGGAGGGACCCCACGCTGGAGCAGGGGAAGAGTGAGGAGTCCTGCCCCTGAGGAGCAAGGAGCAGCAGAGCCAACATGGGATGAACTGACTGCAACCCTCATTCCCCATACCCCTGTGCCACTGGAGGGGAGGAGATAGAGAAAATTGGGAGTAAAGTTAACCCTGGGAAGAAGTGAGGGGTGAGGGAAGGTGTTTTAAGATTTGGTTTTACTTCTCACTATCTTTGTTTTCACTTGATTGGTAGTAAATTAAATTGATTTTGTTTTTTTCCCCAAGTTGAGTCTGTCTTTTGCCTGTGACCATAACCGGTGACTGATCCCTCCCTGTCCTTGTCTTGAACAAATGTTTCTTTATATTTTCTTCTCCTGATCCCACTGGGGCTGGGGAGGGGGGGCAGGGAGCAAGTGGCTTCGTGGTACTTTGTTACCAGCTGGGCTTAAACCACGACAGCAATGCATGCTTCTTAAATACTACAGGAATTCCTTCATGGTAGCATCCTCTGGGGTTCCTTGTATAGTCAATACTATGAAGCAGAACTGAATTTAGAAAACGGATCTGTTTTAAATTACCTCTGGTGAGTATCTTTGGGACTTGTTGGCATGCAAACAAAGCCTTTTATCTAACCCACCAGAGGAAATGATCTGGTAGTGATTCCATGTCATTCCATTTGCAGAAGACATTATAGCATTTTCCATGGTGTCTGGGGACAGATATATTGCTAGGTTATCCCACATCCTAAAGAAGATAGATGATTTCTTCAGTGATCAGGCATGGCTGGCAATCGGTTCATGAAGAGGTCCATTGAGTTGGCAGTTACAAGCAGGTGTAACCAGAACAAGGCCAAAACTGATTCCATTGTATGTTACATGAGGGAGGAGAAATATCTGCCTAGGTTATTTACAGAACATCTTGGCAACACATTAGCAAAGAAAGATGCCTGTTCCTGTGACAGGACGAGGAAGAATTTCTCACACACCAATTGGATAGTCCAAATCTAATGTGTATGTGAAATAGTGTTTACAAGAACAAAAATTATTTGAAATGTGATACTTCATCTTGTCCCAAATGTATCTGTGACGAATACTCTTTTGGAATACTGGTGTGGTGGGTGACTTCACAGGACAGAATTACCACCTACTTTCCTAATTAATTTCCACCTACATTCATATTTCAAGTAGACTGAACTATTTAAGAGTGGTAGGTCTCTCAGGCAAAGTATATGTACATGCTTCTGTAAGGCCTAAAAATGAAGATAAGTCTATAGCATCATGAGTGAATGTATGGTCTTTTCATATACTGGGGGTTGGATTGGGTGATCACAATTTGTTACAGAGTTCATATTGTTCCAGTGAAATACGGCACCTGCACTGACAATTTCCTCTGGTTCACAACAGGGTGAAGACAGGCAGGCAGAACAATGCTTACTCCAAGATTTCACAGTAAGATGTTACCCATAAACATTTTAACCCCCAAAATGGGTAGAAATTATTATGCTGTTTCTTTTTATGGTAGTGATCAAAACATCCTTTGTGCTAGTACAATATTAATAGTAGTGGCTATTCTGATAATGGTAAACTGAGTAAACTGATCTCCTCCCAACGGATCACAGGGACACAGATAAGGACTTGATTGTCATGCCATATCAGATGGATCATATATCAGTGTTAAACCATGACAGGAAATAGAGGAAAGCAATAAAGACATTAATCCCCTACAAAAATCCCCTTTCTTCCATACGTATATTTATATGAATATATGGAAAGAGGGTGTGAATAACAGAAAAAAAAGAAATATGTATATATATCTTCTATACCAGCAAAATAGGAGTAGAAATAATGGCAAATGTTACCAAAACCCTCTGTTGTGCATCAACTTTGATCTAGATGATAATAAAAGCAGTCAGACTTTTGTCTCTCTTTTGTTCTGGGTATATAATACTAGTCTAATGGTGTTTAAGAGTAGGTTCTCAGTTTTGATTGCAAGGTTTACCTTATAGTTTTTGCAGTAAACCTTTAACTAACTTGAAGACAGATCCTGAAATCTATACTGTACAGATGGATTTCTGCACACTCAGAGATCCCTTTTACTTCAATAGCAGTCACCCAGGACAAAACTGTCAACTATACACGATGAATATGTTAATATTTCTCTATCCAGAATAAAAGAGGGATATATGGGAAACCCAGTCCACGACTATACTGAAAATTCATGTTAATGTGAGAACAAAATAGGCTTTTATGATCCAGTTACACAGTTACAACCAAACAGTGGTAAAACCAGAACTCACAGCACTGGCTACTTCTGCTTGGTCGCATTGCTCCTAAAACTTGAGAGATTACAACAATAGCAACTGACCTGACTGCAGACCAAGCAAGAGTAATTGCTTAAACCTTGAGGCCACTGAATTCAGAAACTTGTAAAATGGGATTTCAGGCCTTAAGGATTAGCTTTCCTTAACTAGCAAAGATTGCACCACTCTTAAAAACACTGCCCCAGAGTGCAGTATGATTATCAGCTACATGGCAGAAAGAATCTCCTGTAAGAAATTTAGTAGGTAGATGTCTCAGAACAGTTATCTGAGCACTGAAAGGAGATTTGGCTAGCAGATTATTCCACCTAGAAGAACGCTATGAGAATGTAAAATCATATGAATCATGGAAAAATTGTTGGGGTTGGCATCTGGGGAAGTATCTGAGTTAATAGAACCTTTAAGTTAATAGAACCTAATAGAACCAGTGCCTTTAAAGTAGCAGTAATACAAGGGTTAAGTCAAAAAGAGTAATTGCGGGACCTGTGAATCAAGCAGAAACACAGTGGGAGGAGCAGCAAATTCAACTTCAACAAATGGGAAAGGTAATGTAGGTAAGAAGGAATGGAAGGAAATCTCAGTTCTGTGGATCTGACAAAAGGTCTGCACGTACTGTAATTTTCAGAAATGTGGTCATAAAGAACGCACAGCCTCCATTTAAAAATAAAGATCAAAAGGAACAGAAAAGGGAAAACAGTCCTCAGTGTGGGTTTAGCTCTTTGTGTAAAAAGAGGTGGAAAGAGTAACTGCAAAACACCCTTGGAGAACATGATAAAAACTTCCTTTAGGAAGGGAAGAATGGGACTGCAGGAAAGCAACGTGGTAAAATCTGAGAAAAAGAGGCAAAGATACAAGAAAATGGGATAGAATCCATAAATTCCCTGCTGGCTTGTTTTGTCAAGCTAACAAAAATAGATGAGGAGGAACAACAACTATGGAACATAACAGGTCCCTCTCAGTGAAGCCCTCAGGCACCATCTCTTCCTCTCAAAAACAAAGAGTAGGGACAGTCTGCTGTCCACCTGCCCCAGTCTAGTGGTAAAATTACAATATAACCAATGGAAATGGCCAATAACAATATTAGTACTGGGTGGTCAGGGAAAGAACATTAACGACCACTAGTTCCATGATGTTGATTGATACTGTAGTGTCAAACACTCTTCAATGAATATTTGTTCCAGCTGGAACTCAAGAAAGTGGAAAAATGATAAAAATTGTATTATATGCATGAAAGGATGTTCAGGTACCTGTATTAAATCTCTGTCTGCAGTTAAATAGCTGCCAAGCTCAGGAGTTCCTTCTGAGTATAGGAATGGGAGGATCCTTCTTATAAACAGCAGGGAATTATTGGCACAGCTTTGCTGAAACAAAATGAATTAGCTGCAGATTTTGCTACGGATGTTTGTGGAATTGGGGCTGACCAGTGGGAGGTGAGGGTGGAGTGATTCCTGCAAGTCATTGATGCTTTGTTATTAAGAATCCGGAGGAAGTAAAAACAGTAGATATTTGGGTAACAGAATTTCCTCAAGTTTTGTGTGTCTCTGAGTTAAAATGTGGAAAAATAGCAGTTGTGTATTAATTGGAGGTCCAGATCCTCCCTCCCAAAAAATAATATCAACACCCACAAGAAGAAGAGGAAGGACTCCAACACACCATCAACAAGTTTACTGGAAAGCAAGGTCCTAGTACAGAGACCTATAATTTTAACATCCCATTTTGTCCAGGGTTAAAAGCAAAGAAAAAAGCCTAAAAGTGGATTTTTAACACTTAAATAAGGTAGCCACCTCTCAGGTTGCTTGTATGGAAACATGCCTGAAATTCTTGTAGCACTAAGCAGAGTACCTCACTGTTGTTTTTGTTATCGACTTAGTCAATGTTTTCTTTGCAATTCCACTAGCAGAGCAAAGCTGGTAAAAATAAGCATTTACATATAAGGAAAAGCAATATTGTTTTATCCATGTACCTCAAGACTTTCAGATAAAATGTATCAAATGTGGATGAAATTACCATCAAAATGTGTTATGTCATATCATATATGGATGACATGTTGGTACATGGAAAAACTGAACTGAAAGTCCAGGAATATACCCAAGAAGTAATCAGCATTACTCAAAACACAGGCTTTAAAGCTAATTGTGACAAAACTCAGCTGGTACAATCGGAAGTGAAATATTCAGAAATAGTTTTAGGTCAGAAAGGGCGGGTGATGCTGGGATCACCAACGGGTAGAACTGACTATGAAAGCCCATGCCCCACAGCAATAATTGTATTAGATTCACTTTTGGAATTGCTTAAATTTTTTTGAGAATATCCTTACATTTGCAGAAATCAGTAAACCACTAATCAAATTAGTGAAGAAATCTCACAAACAAGAACAGAAAGAACAGAAAAAAGCAAAGCTGCACTAGTTCAAACCCTGACCATCAGATGCCCTGATTTTTGTAAGCTGTTTCATGTTCAGCTGGCCACTACAGATCTAGACCTTGGGACCGTGCTATTTCAAGAACACAGAAATAAGATGCAAATTACAGCCTTTGCTTTGAGAGTCTTAAGATCAGTGGGAAAGAACTCTAGTCCATATTAAAAAACAGCTTTAGCATTGGCATAGGCAATGAGCTTTGGGAATACGTCACTAGAGACTGTTTTGCAGTAGTACATATCACATGTACTCCACAAAAGTAAATCATCAGTGGAAAAGTACAAACTGGATATGTATCAAACCCTAGGTTAGCTGGATGGACATTGGCTTTCATAAATGAAGAGCTTGCTGTATAAGACGACAAGATTTTATCACCAGCTCTATATGGCTTTTAACCACTGGAACAGAACATAAGTGCCCTTTACCTGTTTATGTGTCTCTCACGAGATAAAAGCTCCGTTGCTGACCTCGTGCCACAGGATATTCAGTGTGGTCCAGTTTTTATCAAAAGGATGGAAAATCCTTAATTAGATATGCTGCAACCCCTGTGAAAAATAAAAAGAGCTGCCTGCCTTCGCTTTGCACAAGCAGCAGAGCTACAAGCTCTGCTAACAATGTTCAAAGAGGAACCTGAAGGAAATGATCTGGCTTTGTACATAGTTTCAGACCGGATATATCAAGCTTTAACTATTTGGCTACCAGCATGGAATGAAGATGACCTGCAAACACAGAATGGAAATCTGGTAGCCTAACAATCATGGAAAGGAAATCCTGAACATAGTTTAAAAAAAAAAAAGCAGAGAGGGAAAAAAAATGCTGGTCATGTAAAAGCATAGCAAAAGGAAAAATATAGAAGCAGCGATATTGGAATAGTCAAGCAGATGCCCTTGCCAACCAAGGTTGTGGTGGTCCCAGTAGACTTCAGATTTGAAGAAACACCCATTTTGAAAACAAAGCAAAGGAAATCATACAAAGCAAGGTATCAAAGACCTAGCTGCCTAAACTGAAAGAGTTACCATACTTGTATCTCAACTAGTATATTTTTTTCTTACTATAGCAGATCCAACTTGTGGAGGAAATTACATGGATAGTGAAGGGGTTATCATGTCCACTTTCTGGCCTAATCCATATATCACCAACTGACAATGTATCTACAATGAGGAAATTGAGGGGCGATTACTATAGAGGCTAGTAGACATAGGTAAAGCATAGAGAGCATAGTGGGGCCAGATAACAAACAGTTGTAGATGGAGAGCACTATATACACTTCAAGTAGATTTGTTTCGATAGGTGCATAAACAAGATCATGTAGGGGTTGCTTGAATGGAAAAGGGAATACTATAAGATGGCTAGCTGGCTGAAGGTGAAGACGGATACATAATTGCTTAACTTGTGCTGTGTTGAATACCAGCACTAAGAGAAAAATAACGTTAAAACATGAGAGAATTCATGAACCACAGGCTAGGATACAGACTACACTAGACTACGTGTAGTCCCATCTTAATCCCACCTACCATGCAAAGTGGGATCAAGTATTTTCTGCTAATACTAGATCCACTGACAAAATGGGTTGAGGTAGTTCCAGTGAAGAAAGCTAAAGCCAAGTCTACCACAGTGCAGGCATTTAATGTTGTGTTTTCCAGATGACATTTAAACCAATAAATTGATTTGGAGCAAGGAATATGTTTTCTGGGACAAATGATCAAGGAATTATCCAGAGGCCTGGGAAGAAAAGAAAGGTTCCGCACTGCTGGTAACTCCCAGTTCAAGGTAAATTGAATGACTCAATGGGACTATAAAAACAGCACCAAGCAAAACAGTGAAAAATTACAGAAAATTTTGGGATATCACATCATCTTGTCATTTTAATGACCTGTGAACCACGACAGCTTCTCACAAGTTCATGTGATTTAGAGCTATGCCTGGGAGAAAAAAAACTGCCTAATGTTTTAACTGAAGAAGGGCTACAAACCCTATGTAAACACTGGAAAGAGATTAATGTTGTTACAGCAATTCAACTGGGAAGGAATGCTCAATTCATGGATAAACAAACAAGAACAAATGACTACTCTGCAGAACGGGAAGGAGGATTGAAACTAATGTTCCATATTTTCCATGCAAGTTTACAGTCTAAACTGTAAGTGGGGTGGACTAGCTCCAATTACAAATAAAGCAGGGGACCTTTTGCATATCAAGTAAAGCTCCCGAATGGAAAAATGCCTAGTTAGTTCCAGTTTCAATTTTAATTATGGGAAGGTAAATAAGTTAACAAAAAGCAAGAATGTTATGTTATAGAAGTTGCTATTAAAAATTAACAGTGAGTAAGGCATATGGGAAGTCTCACCAGAATCACCGTCAGCGGAAAGGCTCTTAAAAGCAGCAGCATAAATTAATCGTTAGGCTTTGTCTGAGTGAAGTTTGCATGTTTTTATTTATATTGATAATTATGTTAGGTTCAAAATTGTGAATATTTGTTTGTGTTTCAAGAGAGTAGCAAGCACCCTGCTTTTTATTTATAATAGACCCTACCTCTAGTGGCAATGGAAAGCTTTTTTGTACCAAAGGTCGTGAAAATATTGGATACATGTCTCCACCACTTTAAAATTATGAGACACATGTGAAGGCTAAACAATAGCATCTATATTCCATGATGCCAAAAATAATCTTATGATTTTAACAAATGTCTCTGATTTTAAGGGAATGTATTATGGGGGCGTGAAGCAGCATACAAATTTAACTTGGATATTTTATTTCTACTTACTTGGCTAAAAATCAAAATAACCTACAACAATTGTGATGGAACGTGAACCATCACACCAACTGAAATACAAGTAGAAAACACCAGAGATGGTTAAACCAAGTGTGAAAGCCAGAAGCAAAGTAGAAACTGGAACAAAAAAAAAAAAGGTCAAATATGTTTAGTTCACAGAGTTTTGTTGTTGTTGTTTAACTTTTTAAATCAGAGATTCCAGTTGAGAGATAATTCACAATTTTGGGAATACAAGATACTACTCAGTGGCAGCAAATTAATAGAGTGCATATTACTGTGAACAAAGCATCTACTTTGACTTTTCCAAGGCAGAACAGATATACTCCTTTTATTAAAGGGACATTTGTAACATTGACCCAGAAATGGATTCCAGATGATTGAGTACAACATACCAAGAAGGTTTAGGGATACCATTTTAGAGGGAGTAGCAGTTACAACTGGTATTTTGGACACCATTGATGTAGAAACTTTGACTAGTAAATTATCAAAATGGGGCATATTATATGAAACATTCAAAACCCGTGACATAAATATATATGTGACAGTCTGACAAATTATAGTCAATGTCTCAAACATTCGTTAAAGAACTTTGGTGGAGAAGACAGCCTCCGTAAAAGTGCTGGAGTTGTGTGAATAGGAAAATGTGGTTGGAGAAGAGGGCCCCACGGAGGGTGGGACCGCTCTTCTCCAAAGCCACAATTCCATATCTTAAGCGACCATGAGAAGAAGCACAGCATATGTGCCTGGAGGAAGGAGCCCCACAGAGGATGGGGCTGTGCTTCTATCTTAAGTGGTCATGCCAGCAGGCAGAGAGAGACAATTCCCCAATGACCCCCCAAGCCCACTGATCGATTCCAGAGAACGCCAGGAATGTGAACTGCTCATGTCAAGACCACCGACTATAAAAGAAGGGAGGATGAGTTCTCGGCATGTGCCCTCTGGAACTGGATCTCTAGGCTGGCTGGACCAATGCTGGACCCAGGACTGGTGAAACCCTTTTCTTCTCTCTTTCTTTCTCTCTCTCTTTTCCACAGTCCCTACACCTCATCCTTTTAAACATAAACCGTTGACCAAGTCTGGGACTAGGAGTGCATCTAGCTGCCCCTGGGGTCTCCTCTGAGAAGGAGTCCAGAAAGCAAGGAGGTCCACTCTGAACTTCATGATTCAACAGGAGGGCTCTCCTTCTGACACAGTTTCATGTTCCTTTTTCTGCTTCTTTTTCTACACCTCCCTTCTCTTTTCAAACAGCGGCTTAATGACATGATGCAAGGTTCATATTGATAAGTTCACTTGTATTTGGTTGAATAAATGTTGATTGTTGTTTGAACTCCCCTTGTGTTGTTTCACCTTAATTCTGACAAAGGAAATCCACGAACCTGAGTCGCTCCAACTTTGGGACATGACAATATATATATAAATATATCTTTGAATGTTATTTAACTGAGATTTAACAATGTCATATGGGAATCAAAATGTGGATAGAAGTAGCAAAAATATTTGTTTTATAGAAAGAAAAGTACTGGAACTAGAAAGTGGTATTAACATTGTTAAACTACTAATAGCATAGTAGATTCTGTGAGCAATAATCACCAACACACAAGTTATGGGACAGTCAGTGTGTAGAATGGCCAAAGTTTCAATCATTGAAATGGGATAGAGCTGTGATTTTAGGAGAAATTAAGGCCAAGCTACTGTAGAGGAGGCACAGAAGTGATTGTAAAACAGCACGTGCACAACCATGCACTGCTACTGCCTGAAGAGATCTATCAGTCACTGCACAGAAGCTAAGTAGCATTACTGATGGTGTACTAACAGATTTGGAAAGGCCCTGTAAGAAATGGGGTTCTAGAGACCGAGGTCTGCCCTATGGGAATGCAGTCTGAAGAAGCCCCCACAATGAAACAGAATATTACTCCTACAATAGCAGTAACTACTTGCATGTGGAGCCAATTAGCAGTTAATGATTGTAGGATCTATGACACCAGATAGGGATATATGTTATTGTTTATCTGCATCTATTTCAGTAGGAATTGCCAGAAAACTGTGCTCTGCATAGAGAAATAAGTGTGCAACATTTATCATCTATCTATCTAGTTTATGGTAAACTTTTGCAACGTTTGCCTATAACACCAGAATTACCCAGAACACCACCAACCTTGAGCTAATTTGGAAGCTTTATAACAAAAACACTAAGGAATCACAGCAAATAGAACAAGTAGCTAAAAAATTAATGAACAGGCACCAAGCAGTGAAAGGACATATTACTTTAGAGCATCAACAGCCACTAAAATCAGGAACTGATGCAGAAACCCCGATTCCTCCATGACATTTTTAGAGGACAGTCAAGTAGTGGTACAAGAATCATGTGTTATTTTAACCATAAATGATTACCTGTGTATTAACTAATTGTCTTTTTGTTACAGCTTGCAGTTATGTCTTGTAGTGTGTGACAGAAGATCTTGGGGCTATCTGGAGCTATACAACTGCAAAAGACCTACATGGATTTTGCAAGAAAACCATGAGACAAGACTGGAGCAGGGTGACATTCCACCTTCTTGCTCTGAGGCAGTACCTAGCCTTGAGCCAGCAGAGCTTCAGAATATGGGTTCAGAATAAAGGCATAGGGAACTGAGTTTCCATCCCATCATTGACAGGAAACATACCAAGACAGAAGACTTCTACAAATAGAAGTATACTAAGCACAGTATAATCAATATTTGCTTGCCTTGAACCCAGACATAAGCACACTAAAACAGCAAACCCAGCAATAATATACAAGCATTTTGTAGCACAGCTAATTATATGAATAATATGGAACCATAAAGGGACAGAGACTTGGGATATAGTTTCACAAAAGGGATATAGAAAAACATCTGCAAGTAATAAAAACTGGAAGATAAGAACTAAGGATGCAGAATAAGCAGGAAAGAATCCTGGCAAAATCAGAACAAGTTCTAGTCCTAAAAAAAAAGTTAAACTATATTGGTAGCAGGCAAGATTCTCTGCTTGTTTTGATTGGGAAGGGGTGAGGAACACTAAAACATTAAGGATGAGCAAGGAAGAATGGGGAGGAAAGTCATCCACTTCAGTGCTATCCTTACTGAAGAGCTCTCAAGTCTGACCACCTCAACATCAGCAATTCAGGGCCTCAAGAACCACAGCAATTGACACAGCATACACATATTCAGTTGCAAAAAGGGATATACTGTTACTAGATGTATAGGAAGATTATATATCAAGGTTTTAATTGCACACCTGTGAAGAAAAAGGATCTTAACTTTTATTTTTGTCATCTATTACCTGATCAAATGAGGCCACCAAGTGGCAATGTAAATATTTAAAGTCACAAAGGGAAAGTGTAATGCCTTTTAATAACATAACAGCTTTAGAATATGCAAAAAGAATAATCAAGAAAAATGAACATGGATTAAATTTTATGTGCCTTGGCATAAAGCAGTAATCTCATTTATGGTTTGTAAGTATAGCTTTCAAACACTGTCTTCCAGTGTTTAAGTCACGATGCCTTCAAATATTGCTTTCCTACTCATTTCAGGTAAGCAACCTTAAACTGACTTGCAAGGAGTTTTAAAACTCAGGGAATGAAATTAAAATCCTTCCTGTCCTAAATCACAAACATGCTTCATATTTCAGTGTCTACTTTTTCTTGGCCAATTCTACTATGATGATGTCCTTTTGTAGAATTCAGGTCTCCTTCTTATTCTTTTTCTGTTCATGACTGTCACCGAAGTATGCTCTAAAAAGGCATATGGTACTGTGCTTTCCTCAATTCCTTTCACTCCTTCCACAGAATTAAGTATCAGCAGGATGCCAAAAAAGAAGGTGGGTGAATTCCATCTTCTAAAACACCCTTAAACCTTTCCTTTAAAGGATCCTGTACAGATTGTTTTAAGATGTAAGGATAAGCAATAATGCCAAAGTGCAAGATCTACAAATAATCTGACAAATTTACTGATTCTGAGAATTCACATAGGAAAGAGTGATTTGCAAAAGTGCAGCTAGAACTCCAAATGGTACCTAGCAGGTTTCAGTACAAAGGTATTAGTAAACCAAATATACAAAAGCCAAAACCCCTTCAAAACACAAACTTTTAAAAAGCAAGCAGGTATGCCTCCTACGTATACACAGAGCTAATCAACTGACTGAAATCCATGAGATGTGATCCAAACTATTAGTACACTTAAAACTATACGAAAGTGCAACAGTAAAATATATCACATCTCATACCAAATGCACCATAACCCATTTGTATTTTGCTCTTAACTGAGGAAGTCTTATGTGATATCTTGATATCAAGTTCATTTTTCCTATTGCAAATCACAATACAGCATCAACTTGTGGGTTAACCCTGGGCAGCAGCTAGGTCCCACACAGACACGCACTCACTTCTGCCCAGTGGGATGGGAGAGAGAATTAGAAGGGTAAAAGTGAGAAAAAATGGTGGGTTGAGTTAAAAACAGTTTAATAAGTGAAGCAAAGCAGTGCATGAAAGCAAAGCTGAAAAGCAAAATAAGGAATACGCTCAGTACTTTGCATCGACAGGCAGATGTTTAGTCATTTCCAGGAAAGCAGGGCTTCATAATTCATGCTGTAACCTCAAATGTCCCCACTTCCTCCTTCTCTCCCTGAGCTTTTACCACTGAGCACAACGTCATATGGTGTGGAATACCCCTTTGGCCAGTTTGGGTCAGCTGTCCCAGCTGTGTCTCCTCCCAACTTCTTGTGCACCCCCAGCTTACTTGCTGGCTGGGCAGTATGAGAAACAGAAAAAGCCTTGACACTGTATAAACACTGTTCAGCAATAGTTAAAATATTGGTGTGTTACCAGCCTTGTTTTGGTAAGAAATCCAAAACACATCACCATACTGGCTGCTACGAAGAAAATTAATTCCATCCCTGCCAGACTCAATACACAACTTGTATAGTAAGTTTGTTCAAGTGGAACTAAACCTTGTAAATATTTATATTGTTCTGAAGTGAAGTTTTAAACTTGCAAACTGTGCTGAGACACAAACTCACTGGGATTGGAATAAAAAGTCTGACTCTTAGGTTTTATTTTCCAATGTGCTTTTGCCTTCAGAAAATAACACAAGTGAATCAACTCTGTCAAATTTGAAAGGGGAGCATGTCACAGCTTTTTTAAATAAGAATATCCTTAATGGAGTTTTTGCCACTCTAGTTATGCAAACAATCTGTTTAAAAGTTATCTTCTTATTGACTGAAAGCCAGTAAATCTGGAGAAACACTTCTGAGTCTTTTGTTCTTTGAGATGTAGTGATTTTCATACAGGCATTGCTATCCATAAATCCAAATGAATTTTAACCATTTAATATTCCTCATTGCCACTATACCAGTCATAGTTGCTGTATTTATTCATATAGTGACACTTCAAATTCCTACTTCAGTAATACTGTTTCTGAATATTTTAAGTAATGTGTTCCAGCTTCACATGGTTGAAATCAAACAGGAGTTAGTTCCCAGTAGGTTTGGGTTTTGGGACGGGGGGTGTATACTTTTTTAAGAATCACTCATTACTCATGCCCATACTTTACAGAGACCGACTTCTAAGTGAAGCCGTATACTCTGACACACACAGCTATTGGTATCTGATTAATGTTTTAAAGCTAACAACATCATTAGAGGCAGCCAGCTGAAGTCTGTGCATCAATTCACACAGACACAGTGTTGTCATTAATATGGTGCATCCATATTATGCATTCTATATTCAGAAACTTTAGAGCTGAAAGTTTTTTCTTATGAAATTAATTATAGGAATAATTCTATGATGCAGTTGTCAGATGTGAATCAAAACAGTTTAGGCTGGAAGTGACCGATAGAAGTAATTTTTCTACCTGGTCAAAGCAGGGCCAACTCTGAAGTTAGATCAGGGCATTCTGATTCTTCATCCAGTTAAGTTTTAAGTATTTCCAGGACAAACATTGTACAGCTGCTCTGAGCAACCCATTCCAGCGTTCAAACATCTTTGCTGACAAGAATTTTTCCTAATATCTATCCCTAGTGGCAGCTTATGACAATTGCCCCTTGTCCATTCGCTACGCACTCCTCAGAAGAGGCTGACTGTTCCCTCTATCCTGCCATTAGGTAGTCAAAGACAATAAGATTTTCCTTTAGCCTATTTTCTTACAGAGATGCATTAAAAATGCAAGAGTTACTACAGTAAATTTCCTGACAAATTTATTGAGCTTTCTTAAGATGATATTCAATTTTATTTATTTTTTTTTTTTATTCTTTTGAAGCCTTCTGGAACCTTTTTACAGTTCCTGCTTTCATAAGACAGCAGTAGAAGATAAATTATATTTGAAAGAAAGCAATGATCTTTGAGAAAATTCATCTGCTTGAGGACTAAAACCTATCAATATTGAAACCTAAAGCTTGGTCCAACAGACAAGCCTGATTTAATCTCAGATCTCAAGTATAAAAATAAAAAGTTGCAGTTTCTGGAAACAAGGCAGAGGAGAATAACAGAGAAGATACTTTTGCTTTTGATATATGTAGAAAAATTCTCCTGTTGTTTGGTTTGGTTGGTTTTGTTTGTTTTTTGTAAATTACCCAGTATGTTTATCACAAATTTGAGAACAACAGACCTTGCAGCTGAAATCACTCATCTGCAGAGATTAAATCTACTTCAGCCTCAGTTTGAACTTAATCGAAAGATTACTCAACCTGCACAAATCTCTCAATAGAAGTTAGAGACAATGGGCCTCAACAAAGACTCTGAGAAGCAGAAAGAAACCTGAACACACACTCTTTGTTTCTGAGAGTCAACAAGTAACACACTCAACATTTTGCTTTGATAGCCTGAAAGAAAAAGTAAAGAATGATAGCTTATTTCAGTCTTATTCTAGTAGAGCCATTTTATCCAGAAAAATTGTAATTCTTGCTTTCAGAGTAGAAAGAGAAAGTATATCCTCCTTATAGTGGTTTAAGCCCAGCTGGTAACAAAGTACCATGAGGCGACTCGCTCACTCCTCTCCACCCCAGTGCGATGAGGAGAAGAAAATATAAAGAAAAGCTCGTGGGTCGAGACAAGGACAGGGAGAGATCAGTCACCAGTTATGGTCACGGGCAAAAGACAGACTCAACTTGGGGGAAAAAAAAAAAATCAATTTAATTTACTACCAAATCAAAACAAAGATAGTGAGAGGTAAACCCAAATCTTAAAACACCTTCCCTCACCCCTCACTTCTTCCCAGGGTTAACTTTACTCCCAATTTTCTCTAACTCCTCCCCCCCAGCAGCACAGAAGGATGGAGAATGAGGGTTGCAGTCAGTTCATCACATGTTGGCTCTGCTGCTCCTTCCTCCTCAGGGGCAGGACTCCTCACTCTTCCCCTGCTCCAGCGTGGGGTCCCTCCCACGGGAGACAGTCCTTCACAAACTTCTCCAACGTGGGTCCTTCATGAGCTGCTCCAGCGTGGGTCTTTCCATGGGCTGCAGTCCTTCAGGCACAGGCTGTTCCAGCGCAGGCTTTCCCATGGAGTCATGGCCATCTTTGGGGTCATCCCCCTGCTCCGGTGTGGCGTCCTCCCCGGGCTGCAGGTGGGCATCTGCTCCCCCACTCCCCTCTATGGGCTGGAGAGGGCAGCCTGCCGTCTCACCATGGGCTGCAGGGGCATCCCCTCTTCCAACGCACATCCTCCCCCTCCTTCTTCATTAACCTCGGTGTCAACAGAGGTGTTTCTCTCGCTTCCCACTCCCCTCTCTGCTGCAGGTTTTCCCTTCTTAAATATGTCATCCCAGAGGCGCTACCACTGTCGTGGATTGGGTCAGCCTGGGCCAGCAGCAGGTCCGACTTGGAGCCGGGGAAGCTTCCAGCAGCTTCCCACAGGAGCCACCCCTGCAGCCCCTCCCCCACTCCCCAAACCCTGCCACACAAACCCAAAACACTCCTTCAGGTATACCTATACCACCACTTCTTTTATGCTGTTCCTCGAGAGTCAGGGAAGAGAGGCAGGAAACAGACTGATGAACTACCTCATAGTGAATTTGAATTATAATGCGTTTGGGAAAAAATCCACCCAAGGAAAGATAAAGCTTTACCTTAGGGAAGGCAGGGCAGTTTGCTTACCATTTGATATAAAGTTCAATGCAGATAAAGATTAGTTCAAACTTACTCATCTACATGCTGAGTGGGCTGAGAATACAGCAGATGAAGTAATACGAGATGATCTTGGAAGCTTTGGTAAGTGGTAACAATACTTGAAAAAATTTCTGAAGTATCTTCTGATTAAAAAGTAGATTTCCATATAGAAGACCATATTTTCATATCTAGTAACAAACAAATTTATTTATTTAAGTTCCTATATCAACACAACTCCTCTTCAGGTAATGTAACTAGCAGTCAATAACTGGACAGAGTTTTCTGTTTGATAGCATAGTCCAGTGGGTATTTGCATGTCAGTAAATAAAAATTTTTATATTTTATTAATAGGAATGGATACCTTAGCCTAATGGACACATTTAGGAATATCATATGCACAACTCAGTAGAATGAAGCGTCGCGCCACAATTTATATCACCATTCATCCTTGTTGCACACAAAGTTATTCTCTTAAGCAGAAAGGGAACTCCTCCCATAAAGGAAGGAAAACAAATTAATCCACATAGCTTCACATCTCCCCAACTACCCAGCCAAATCCACTCCTTCATACCCAACAAAACACAATTAATTTACTGCTAGGTTTTCTTCAGAAGTGCTGTATCATCCCATCTTCCAGTCACTTGAAGTTCATTTCATTTTGTGTCTCTTGTACAACTTGACACCAAGGCAAAGCCCTACATCCAGAGCCCTGCTAAGCATGCTCAGAAATAATGCCTTTGTTTAGAACAGGGACAGATACCTGTACTTTGGCTGCAGAGCGCATTACCATTTCATTCACCTATTCCCACAAGTACGCCCTCCAAAGCTTACGTATGACGTAAAGGAGCATCCAACGGTTCCCCGCAGTTCGAACTCCGAGCCACCTCAGCCTGCACCGAGGGAAGTTCTCGCATCCTAGATAGCAACTCGCCAAGAAGAGAGAGAATTGATGACAGTTGAAAGAAGCCCACAATCTCACAGACGCTTAGAGGGCTACGGGACTCGCTCGGGGGTCCTGAACCCCACAGACACGTACCGAGTGAGGGGACACGAAGGTGACCGAGAGGAAAGGGACGTCTGGCAGAAGGAGAGCGCAGAAGTCTCCCACAGACGGCCTTCCCCACACCTGGCGGAGCGCTCCCCCTCCCTCGGCCGTGAAGGGGGCCCGCCGGTGCCCCACCCGCCTCCCGGACGCTTCCCTCCGCGGCGCGCGCCCCTTTGAAGCCCCGGCGGTTGGCGGCGCGGCGCCGCGCCCCTCCCGCGCGCTGATTGGCTGGCGGCGCCGGCGCTCTGCGGCGCTGCGATTCCGAGGCACTGTGGCTGCCCGGCTGCCGGGAGCGGAGTGGCGCGGCGCGGGGGGGGGGGCCGAGCCGCCCCCGCCGCGGGGACCCCGGCGCCTCCTCGCCCGGCCTGCCGCTTGCCTCGGCGCGCTCCTCCCGCGCGGACCGGTGCGGCGGGAGGAGGAGCGGGGAAAGCACGGGGGCTTCCTCCTCTGCGCGTGGCGGCGGCGGCGGGCGCAGCATCCTCGAGACCGGGAGGCCGGGAACAAAGGCTCCGCGCCAGCCCCGGCGGCTCTACCTGCCCCCAGCGGAGATGGCGTCCCTCGGCTTAGGGGGGCTCAACGTCTCCGCCCGCAGGAAGAGCGTCCCGTCTCGTAACGCCGCGGTGGAAAGGCGGAACTTGATCACGGTCTGCAGGTGAGCCGCCGGGACGGGCCCTGCCGCGCCCCGCCCGAGGGGACCGTTCCCCTCGCCCTCCCGCCGCTTTGCCCGCTGGCAGCCCTGCCTGAGGGGACCGCCCCGCCCCCACCCCGCGCAGGTGACCGGCGGCCCCTGCTCGGGGGCGGGAGCGCGGGCGGCAGCCCCGCCGCAGCCGGCGGCCGCTCTGTCAGGGGGGAGGCCGGGGGGGGGCGGGTTGCCGGCCGGCGGGGGCACGTAGCGGCGGGAGAGGGCAGCCTCCTCCTCCTCCTCCTCCTCCTCCTCCTCCATCCTGACTCAGCTCCTTCGGGAGCGTGTGCGTGAGGGGTGCTCAGCCGGCGGCCGAGGGGCAGGGGCGCGCCTGGCGGCGGCGCCGGCCGCACCGGTGCATCGCGGCGTTGAATGGTCTTTGGGGCGGGGAGGGGGTTGGTTTTCAGCGCCTCGATCGCGTTCCTGGGCGAAAGGCGTGTGCCGGGGCAAGGCAGGGCGGGCTAAACTCTCGGCGGTGTTGAAGTGAGGTTTTCGTCTTCGTGCAGGTGGAGTTGGCGTAGCGTCGGTTTCTCTTAAACTGGCGCGGTACGGCCGTTTTTGACATTTAGACTTAATGTGTGTTGGACGTGAAGTGAAACCTAAAACTGTTTTTCCACGCTGCTGTAGAAGTGGCTAACCGTGTGTTCTTGCTAACGCACCGGTGCCGCAAGAGCAGTCCCGAGGAGGCTGCGTTCACAGCGGATATTTTTGTCTCCAAAATCTAGATCAGGAGATCCGCAGTATGGGCGAGATCTAGTGTATTCAAATATATTTTTGTTTAGCGTCCTAGTGCTGAGCTTATAGAAGCTTAATAATCCTTTCTATGGCTTTGTAAGCGTTTCCACTGCTGTCATGGTTGAATTCATGTAGCATTTCCAAGTGTGCAATACTGACCCATTACGTCATGGCAAACTTTTAAATACATGAATATGCTGGTACCAATGACTCTGTTAGTTCGTTTCAGTTGCTAAATTTTGAAGTTATCAAACTAATTTGAATATTATCTGGAGAAGATCTTCAACAGACTCATGTGAGCTATGATAGAATTTTAATTCTCACAAATTTTAGTAATGTTCCAGGACAACTATTAGATAACTTTGTACCCTCATCACTTAATGCTGCAGCAGTATTTTTAAAAACAGTTTAGAATCCCATATTCTTCCTCCTTTTTTTTTTTTTTTTGCTTTTATTGTACATTGTTAATGGGTTTCACAAGGTATAACTGTACCATTCAGATACTGAAAGGAATTTGCTTCAATATTCCTTCAAGTCCTAGTATCTGGGTTTCAGAGTAGCATCAATACTATTCTGTCTTTACCCAGGCTTTTATGCTTACCTTTACTTTGACCTGTGAAAAAGATATGCAACAAAAGCAAAGAAAAAGAAGATTTTTATTAAACTTGCTGAAGCAGATCAAATAGAAGAAACAGAAGTTTCCAATTTTGCTGTTGTTACAGAGATACAGATATTGCCACTCTGCAGGCTTGGGAAAATACCGGTTTTGACAAGTAATGACATAATTGTACAGAATATGTACAGAAACAGTTCTTTTTAAGGGAGTATATTGTATTCTTCAGAGCTTGCTATTTTTTTCTGCCTCCTCAGTTGAGAGGAACTCTTCTGTACTCTATGCTGTTAGATGTTATTTTTTGGTTTGTTTCATGTCCTTGTCCTGCAGCTGAAATGAATTTGTAACATATTTAAAGATGCTTAGAAATCTGAGGGAATTCAGTCAAACACATACGAAACAAAGAGCTACTGCAGAAACTACTTGAAATTGGTGTAATTATTTTCAGTAAAACAATTTAATTTTGCTATATCCTCACAAAACTTGAAGTTCTTAGCTTGTGAATACACCTTAAAATTTGGAAAGGATGATGAGGAAAAAGGATTTACGTTATTATGGTGTGCATACATTTATTTATATTTTTATTCTTCTGCCAGTGTAACAGTAAATGTTTAAAATATTTCTGTGTTTTACTGTAGTTATTACACATTTTCTATTATTGAAAAGTGTTATTTGTTAGGAATAGCCAAGTTAGTATCAAAACCAGTAAGATAATAGCAATTTCCAATCAAAATCCTATGAGATTGTGAAATATTTCTGGTAAAAATAGCTCCAGTGAATTGATTCAATTAAATTTGGATGATATGGCTTGCTACCCAGTGAAGGTGAGAGATCACAAGGACAATACTCGTCTGAATTACCATCTGTTAACAGTCTCTGATAATTTAATAAACTACTTTCATCAAAGCTTCAATTCAGTAGATTTTTACTTAATAGTTAAACCAGGCTTTAGGTTTTTAGTCTTTTCTTACAGTGGTGATATCTAACTTCTCATGTGGATGTGGGTAGTTTCTTACATTTACAGCTTTGGAAGGAGCAGTTTGTTTCCACTAAAATGTTGAGTGGTGCTGTAGCCATGGGAAGTATCATAGTTACTTAAGTTCCATAAACCAATTGCATGTGAAAATACACAGTTATGTTTGTGTAACTGCACAGCTGTGATTTAAATTGCAATAATTTTTAGGATTTTTTTGTTTGTTTGAATAAGTAATACATGTTCTAAGTTCTGTCCCTCTCCCTACCTTTTTTCCTTAATAGTTTGATGCCTTCCATTTTCCAGTAAGTGGTCCTGGGATTTTGAGGTTGTTCTGGGTTGTTCATCTTGTTTTAATCTAATCTTCCCCAAGATTCATAGATCAAAGATCTATATAGATACAGAACCACTAAAAAAATAGAGACAGGCCTTGGAAATGAGGATCATAGCTTAAATACAGAATGTTAACACAGAATTTAATAATGGTCAGGAAATGTTTGTTTTTTTTAAATAATGATTTTGCTAACATGCATAAGAGCTGTTGCAGTGACATTGACCCTTAGCTGAACTGTCTGGTTTCGTGTCCAAGCCATGTTCTCCAGCATAAGGGATGTTTATAATCTTGGGGATTATTCTATATTAATAGTTTATGTTCTTTAAAATGGCATTTTAATGTGACTTTTCCCAAATTGCAAGTTAAATAAATTTGACAGAATCCTTCCATTCATTTGAAAACTGACAGCAGCAGAATCTGACAATGAAAAGTGACAAATTCATAGAGCAGTCAAATTTTCTGCCTATTTGCTTTTTGATTAGAGGCTTGTTGCTGTTTTGGAAATAAGCCTATAGACCTGGGATATATCCACAAAAGGTTTGGCTTTGGTTTGGAGGTACTCGAGAAATTTAGAAGACCTTCTTGTGCATCTTGCAAAACACTGGAAGAACCTACCCCCAAAAAATTGCTATAAATCTTATCCAAGAATGTTTCCCTCTTACATAATTCAGAAGGTCTTTTTAAGGTTGGAGAATGCTGCTGTTTCTACAACTTATTTTGTCTCAAGCAAGACTAGATTTGTGACAGAGAAGAATATGTAAGAATCTGAAAACATCAGAGTTCACAAAGGTCATTTAGAAACACTGATACTGGAATCTCTCCAAAGGCAGTTACTGTGTGAAAAAAAACCAAACAAACCAAAACAACCCTATTGTTGCCGTGAAACAGTGGGAAATGACTGGATAAAAGACATTTTTTTCAGAGAGTCTCGAAGCAACAGGTATTGGAACTAATTACTCCTCTGTTCCTACAGTCCACCAAAAAGTTAATCTTAGAAAATTTTAAGTTTTTTTCAAGCCACTTCACTTTCTTATGCCTTTTTGTTACAATTTCTCTGTTAACCTGTGAAGTACGGGTAGACTGTTGCTCTAGAGTGTATCTCTTTAGCAGCCCAGTGGAGAGAAGATGAAGTTGGGGGCAACCAAGGGAAACACGACAGCTGCTCTAACTCTACCTATTTGGACATTTTTTTCTTCATAGCTCTTGTGTACTTTAGACCTGACATTTTCTTTCTTGACTTTCAGTCTGAAGTGGTTCCACATAACTGTGCAAGAACATGGGCTTTCTTTTCTGGGGGGCTGTACACTGGAAACAACATATGAGCTATCCTTCATGACTAAGTGAAGTTGCTTACCCAATGATTACAGTGTAACCTCTTTTCAAAGTCATCACTTCTACATACCTTAAATCCTTTTCCAGTCTGCACAGTAAGCATGGTGAAGTGTGAATATCTAACATGCAAAGTGTGCTTGTGACTTTTAGCTTACACTTTGAGACATGTTTGCCTCTCTGTAGTGCTGCAGGAAAAAAGAAAAAAAAAAAAAAACAACAAAAAAAACCCACAACACAGAAGTATTTGCTTCAGATTTTTATTTTTTAAATCTCCCCCAAAATATTTCCAGTCAATCAAATTTTGCCTGGTAGCACTGTTATCTTCCTGGTCTGTGGAAATAAGGTGTACATAGTGTACATAATCACACTCCCTGTCAGTTCTCCTAAAAGCTAATTTTAGCCAAACTTGATGTAGCTATAAAGGTTGTTTAGGTTTCTGGTGAAAGTGTAGAGAGATGGAAATTAATATTTCTACGGAGAGCATAGTGGCAGTAATATGAGCACTTAAAAAGATGATGAGCTGTTAGACTGTCTTTTCTAATCAGACCCTAGGTATTTAAAAATTGTTGTGTTCTTAAAAACTAGATACAATTTTTTTTTCTTCAATTGAATTGCAGAATGCTTTAAAATTAAAAAAAAAACAAACCTTATCTGTGATTTTTAGAAGTATATGTGAATTGCTTTTAAGTGTTTCTTCTTGAATATATCTCCATTTCTGAATATGTATCCCATACAATATTAACCAGTGAACTTTTAAGTAGGACACTGAATAGAGGAAAAATAGGCATAGCTATATATTATACACTACTCTGTTTTGCAGTTTATGGATGATCATGTCCTGATCATGTCTCTGAGTTTTAAGATGATATTCCTATATATGGTCTGGTACATTACACTGCTAACTCACTGACTCTGTTGTGTGTGTACCTGTGAGTGATATGCTGCACCTTCTCTTTTTCAGACCTGCACGGTGTGGGAAGACTCTTCTTGTTACAGTTAATACCAACTTAGTCATGGCATTGCTATATGCATTTGTTTTTCAAAATTAAGAAGTTTTTTTATAGATAATTTCACAGCTCTGGTATAGCTTTCAGGAAGCCATCATTACTGCCATTAGTCAATAGCAATGATAGTGACTAGGTAGAAATTTACTGGTGGGCATGCATGTCTCTCACTTACTCAAAATTGGTTAGAAATGTGGAGGAGTTCAAAACTGAGTCATAACTTGACACTGCAGAAGCAGCTTCCTCCCCCACCCTTCTCGCTCCTAATTCCTGTCCTGCCAAAACCACTGCAACAATAGAAGCCTGCAGGAAAGGTAGGATGGGGAGTCTTTATTCAGAAGTTTACTTAGTGTAACATAATTGAGTTTAAATGCTTGAAATATATATATCAATTAAGTTTGAGCATAATTAGTTTCATTTAGTAAATGAGCATCAGGCGGTTGTGCTGACTCTGCTAAAGATGCAGTTCAGTTACTTCACAGTACAGAACATTTGAAAATCGTATTGCTGGTTTAAGGAGTCTCATTCCTGCCCATGCCTATATGGTATGCTGTTTCTGCAGGTGTGCTCTAGAACTGTTTTGTGTTGAGAAGCTGTGAAGCATATTTAAGAGTCACTCCACCCCTCCTCTCAAGTACTGAAAATCTAGATCAGTTCATAGTGAGCCCCATAAAAAGTAGAACTGACACAACTGAGGGAGTGGTGTGCTCAGGTATAGGGTCTGGGATGAGCAGGCACAGTGAGAACTTCCTAAGATGGTACTGTTGAAGTTTGGGTGTTGTGAAGACTATTGCCTCAGGCTCTAGTATGGCTCCATTAATACAAACAAGGATTGTTGCAAAAAACACAATAAATGCCTTAAAGTAAGTGTTACTTTCAAAGTTGAGGACATATGAAACTTGCCTTGAAACTGAAAACTGAAGAACAAGGAGCAGAAAGGAGAATAAAAATGGATTATGATTAAAATGGTGAAGGCAAGAGAAAAATCAATTTTTGTCTTGTTTCTTGAAGTTTAAATTATCTTCTTCTGAATAAGAATGAAATTGTGTAAGTGCAGGTGTAACCAAAGACAGCTAATTGGCTAATTGACTAGTTATATCTTGTCTGCTTTTTACAGTGGCTTGATTCAGCCTTTCCAATTTCAAGTGTTAGATCATTTAAATTGATAGCTTTTCTGGCATAATAATGAAGTAATATGGTGCTGAATAGGGATTACCCCTGTTCACAGGGAAATCAGCCTGTCCAAGTTAATGCACAGGGTTAACAGTGCATAAAATTTCAGTTTTATAATATGTTTGGATTATTCTTGCATTAGGATGATATTACAGTGTTCTCATAATAGGATAAAGTTTATACTTCTGATTCTTGGGCATGGATTTGGGGAATAAAAGGAGCATTGATGAAATGTCAAGCAAAAATTATGATGTTTAGGATTACAAAGAGAAATTTATGTTGGGTACTTTTGAGTGCTTGTTTTTCTACAGCTTTATTAAAATAGTTTAGAGAAGAGGGAAATAATTACAAAATAATTAGCTCACTTCTACATGGAAAGTGTGGGGATTTTTGTTTTCTTTTTGTTTTTAAGGCTTTATGCCTAAGACTAACAATTATAATTGTATTTCCAGGCTATTTCTTGATGTGGTATGTGTTTGTATTGCTCTGACTGAACTTGAAATCACCAAGGTGGTTTTCTGGTTCTTTGCTCATTTGGTTTATACAAACTACTGTCCTGCTATAGAGGACCAATAGCTATCCATATAATTTATGATTGTCCTGTACTTTTGCTCTAGGTTTTCAGTCAAGACTCTGATTGACCGTTCCTGTTTTGAGACTATAGATGATACTTCCCCTGAATTTAATAATTTTGCAGCCATTCTGGAACAGATTCTAAGTCATCGACTGAAAGGTATGTTAATTAACCTCCTTTCTAGTGATGTTTTTGCCATGAGAATTTGTTTGTATGAAACCAGCGTACATCCGTAGAAGCTCCTTGATGCTGAATGAAAGTGATGGCTTGCTTTGTATGTCTGTCCCTTTGGTATTGCCTTCCTGATTGTTTGCATTACTGTCGAAAAGTGAAGGAAACGGTTTTTGTGAAACATGTTTCCAGTGTTCTTGTTGGAAGCCTTCTTGGCTGGTAATTAAGCAAGTGGATGTTGCCATGGTGCTGAGCTGTCTGCTCTTCTGCTTTATGATAAGGCTGTGTCCTAAGAATCTGAGTCTGAAAGACAATCGCAGTGTTTTCTGCTTTAACAGAAGCTATAGAGAGCATATCTGGGGTGCTGCTTCCTTTTCTTTCTCCCTTCCCTGCTTTTGTTGCCGCCTTTTCCAGATACTGTGTTTAGGTCCTTTCATTCCCATCCCCCCACCCCACTAGTGAACCTGTTTTTTGCTGCTGGAATGCAATGGATCTGGATTAAATTGCTTTTGAGAAAGGTCAGTTGTTTGTTGATTTTCCTCTTTATCGGAGTCAGATGTTGTTCTGATTCAAGAAAATGTCTGTTTGCATTTTCTGATTGTTCCAGAGGAAGCTGCTTTGCTAAAAGAACAGAGCGTGCCTTAGCAGTAGCAGTCGCTAGAAAGGGACTTTGGAAGCTTCTCCTCATTTTCAGTTCTGTGTACAGTTTCTGAAATTATTTGAGGATTATGAACGACATCATAATCATCTAAATATAGAAGTGTAATATGGCAATCTACTCCTTTTCATACTTTTGCTTTTTAATATTCATAACTTTGTGAACAATATTGTGTGTAGGCTGACATTTGAGTAGTACAATTACTACCTGCTGTCATTTTGTCAGAGAAGAAAAAAAAAATCACACAGTGGGGTAGAAACATAGTGTTTGTCACATTGTGACAAAGATTATTGGAGTGATTATGGGTACTTAGCAACTTGACACTGCAGGGAAATTGCTCTGTTTTCTCCTTCTCCCTCAGCTTCAGTGATGTTTGAGCAAAAATCATTATGAATTTTATAATTTTTTTCCCTTTTATATTTTTTTCCCCAACATTCTTTTGCTTCACAGTCTATTATTCAGGACAGGCAGTACAGAGAAGAAGCCTTGACAGGTTGGCAAATGGGTTACAGGCAAATGAAATTTGCAAGTAAAAAATTATTTCAAATAAGAAATAGAGAAAATCAAAAAGCTAAATTGTTGTTTCAGTCTTCCCCTTGTAATTACCAGTTTTTCTAAGTTTGCAGAGTTAAATAAAAATACAGAAAAAGGCAGCAATTGTGCATCGTATTGCAAACAGGGAATATTTTGGTAATAAGCTAGATCACTGTGAGTAATTGCTTTATTCTTTAAAAACTTGAAAGGGAAATTAAGATAATAAATGTACCATGACAATTCAAAATTTAAGAGGGTATATATTATACAACACCGAGCTTGAAAGAAATTGCATTTTATTGATGGAAAGGACTGATATATTCTGAATGCATATTTTGTGTCAGTAGGAGCACACTAAAAGCGGACTGGTGGTTGCAGTGGGTTGTATAAAATGTTTTCAAGCAGGCAGAACATATATGATCTGTTTGTCTCTGGTAAGATAAATGGTTTCATTGTATCAAAGTTGTCAGGATAATGCCATGGCAGTGTAGTTAAACAGATGATCAGATTTCAGAGTTGGAATATATAGAACGTTACTTTCTTAAGGTCATGGCAAGTAACAATTCTTAATCTTTAATTTTATTTGGAAGTACTGGGCGAAAAAGGAAGAATTAAAAAAAAAAGTATTTAATTTGCATCGTAAAGGACTAAGTTTACTTTTATTAGAAAACTTTTACTGGCAACTGTCTTTTCTGACTTTAAATACAATATGTTTTTAAGGAGCAAAGCATAGTCTTGACGGAATATAGTGACTGTTGCTGCTTATTGGTTTCGTGTTCAGATAGGATCCAGACAAAGCAAAATGGAAGGAATAAGGACAGCCAAAAATGGAAAAAAATGTTCAACTACAGGCATTAGAATTTTATGCTTTTCCAGAAACCATTGCAATTAAGAATTCTGATATAATAGTTCTTCAAGCCTCATCTTCCTGGCTGTTCTGCTAAAAATGCCAGTTATAGCAATATGAGCACCATTTTTAAATTGATTTTTGATAGGTAACTGTCGTGGTCGAGACGGACAAACGACACGTACGCATTCTTATAGTACAAGCAAAGAAGGTTTTTTTTATTACTACAAGCCAGCAAATTTATACCCATTATACTTGTTACCTTGTACATATGTCTGTCCCTTATTGGTCAAAAAGTTGTCAGAAGTTGTTTTTCTCACCCCTCATTGGGTGACTTTTTCAGGTTCCTTATCACAACTGCAAACGGTCAACACATTCCTTAAACTTAGTTTCCCAGCATGCTTCTCGTTCTTTCTTGTTCTCTCACGGGAACACTGTAATCTTGTCAAGGTCAATATCCTCCCCAGGCCCCGAGGTCCAGCCGAGGTCCTCCACAGGTAACTGATCTGAAATTGCTAGCTCCGAATAGCAAAAGCGTCATGAAACAACATTCACAGTGGTTTGGGTGGTTTTGTTAGTTTGTTTTTTCTTTCCAGAATCATTGAAGAATTTAGTCTGGAAAGTACCTTATGAAGTTATCCAGTCCAACCTCTTGCTTAAACCAAGGCTGTCTCAGATTGCTCATGGCATTTTCCAGTTGAGTGTTGAAAATCTCCACGAGATTTCTTAAACTCAGTGCAGTTTGCTACAGAATTTTTATCCCCCCCCCTTTGTGGTTACTTTTCCGTGATATTGGCCATGGTCTTCACTGGATCCTGTGGTGAGCCAGACCAGGAAGTCAAACAGGCAGAAAACTAATGACTTTCCCCATGGATGCACTTCTTTAATGCAGCTGCTCATTTTCCTAAGAGTGGGTTAGATGTGGGTGTTTGCTTAGTAATAAAATGAGGTCAGCATAAATATATCAGCTCACACAACAGAGATCTGTGAATGCTGCAGGTATCTGTTCATGTGATACAGAAGACTTGGCACATATGGCAACAAAATAGTTCCAAAAACGGTAACATAACATGCCATGGCCAAAAGGCGACATCTGTACTACCTTACAGTTACATGTACACCAATGCCAATAAGTAGCAGTGAGGAATAGGCCACTGTTAGAAAAAGCAGTTTGGCTCACAATCTATTTTTGAATTGCCCTAAGGAAGAGAGAGAGAGTGGGGGTAAGCTGTATTAACTGTCTTTTCGGGGATTGCAAGCCGTTGATTGCCTTCTGCTCTAGAAAGTGGAGAGATACTTATCCCTATACTGTGTAATACTGTATGTGCAGTATACCCAGTACTCCCTAGAAGCTCTGGATTTATTGTGAATGCAGAGTAGACCAAATATGGTAATGAGGAGGGTATAAAGCATGTGTTCTTCCTGTTATTAAAATAAGCTGTGTGGCATGCCTGCTGGCAAGATATGATACTATTGAACAGGACAACTGAAGATCTTGAAAAGGTAGAAGGAGTAACAGGAAGAAGATGAGTGACTAATTACTCTTATTCCTTCTCAGAAATAAGATTTTGCATGGTTTTGTAATGCAGTAGAGAGTAAGTGGTCTTCTGAGTGGATACAGGGACAATGTATTTGAAGGTCTCTGGACCAAATGAGACCTGTAGTGCTGAAAGGGATTTTACAAATTTGTATACAAATGTACGTGTGTTTGACAATATTTAAAGCAAGCTGAGTAATTTCAGGAGCCATTTTTTTCCCCAGATAGTTGTTTGGAATTTCTTCCTTTTGTAACCATTTTGTACTGGGGAGATTAAGCCATATCTTGTAGTTGTCTTGGTGGTTTCTTGTTTTCACTGCTGGCCACAGATTTTTTCATGTATATTTCATGTAAGTGTCCTTTTTATCAGATCAGCTAAGTAAATATAGTTAGTGAAGAAATGGTAGGGGCATCAAAGTGTTCAGCAACAGTACTTGGGATTTGATCAGAGGTGTATCCTAGCTGATTTAAAACCTGAAGTCAATACAAAGTGATGTATATTTTTGTCTTTACTATATCACAATGTTGTATGGTTTTCTGCCTTTTTCTATCAATTTAAATTAGTTTTAACTGAGTTAGTGCTGAAGAACATCAGTAACTATTGTAGATTTTTATGGCCATCATCTCAAACGTTTCTGAAAACTGTTGTCATTTGTATGTATTTGTTGACTTACTAGGTTTTCAATGTACAGCAAAATGTGTTTATATCCAAACTGCTAGCCAGTTTGCATGCTTTGAAATAGTTTTGGTGTATAAATTGAGTTCTGTCACTGACAACGTATATAATGCATCTTGCTTGTGACTTCTGTAGTTTTTGAATTTCATTATTACTGTGAACATACTTGTCATTTATACACTTATTTGCATTTACCACCATAATGACACGAAAGACTATGCTGTACTGTGCTATTTTGACACTTGCACGACTTTGTATGCCTTTTTTCCTGTACGTACATTTAGAAGGTATTATAAACATATCAAAAGCTTTGCTAGAGTTGCCCATGGAAGCTGCTTGTCTCTATCTGATCTATGTCATTCCTAATTTTTAGTGACTGTGGAGTTTGTTTGCTTGCTTTTCTATTTTGTTTTAGAAAACTTACTATGAGTAGTAAGCTTCTAGGTTCATCAGTGCTGCTGGAGTGGAAACATAAATGTAATAATTCTCTTCCTTTCCTCATTCTGTAAAATGTTCTAGTTTCACACATCATCAATACTCTGGTGATAGTAATGGTAAATGGCTGTACTAGTGATGTCACTGGTAAATGTTCAGTTTTTGTACTTCCTCATAGTAAGGTGAATTATTAAATAATTCATTTCTGAAGCACTGAAAGACTTTTCTTTTATCTGCAGTGCACAATTTATCCTTTCCCATATGGTTTTTATTTTACTCATTTATTTTTAGGTGAAAAAAAAAAAGCACTTACTACTATCTGCTATTTCATGGAGTCTCTTTTTAAGCGATGAATATTGATATAATTTTTATTAATCAAAATTCATTGAATTGTAATAATTCAGACACAAACAGTGGTTACAAAGGGAAAGGATATGAATTATGTCTGCAGAAGACAATTTGTGCTGGTAGGTCTAGGTCAAAGGTGAGGAAGCACAGTTCTTTGAGTGAATAAGGTACAGCTTGTAATGCTGCTCATCCTGAGAGAGACAAGTCTGCTGGATAAAATAGTTAAGGTATTGGCGATATAATGGGGGTGAAAAGGGTAGGTTAAAGAAATAAGAGCTGATGGCACCACTGTCATGACAAAGACAAAGTCTAAGCTATAGCTGTGGTGGCCCTTTATTTGGTGCAATAATGCTATTAGCAGTATAGCTTTTGTTCCTAGATTTAATATTTATACACACATAGTGACCCTACTACTGGTTTTGGCTAAAAAGAAAAGTAGGGGTCTTGTGTAATTTGTGGTTCAGCTCATTCTCCTTTCTCCTGTGTGGAGAAAAATCTTAAATGAATTTATAATTGTCTTGGAGGGCTGTGTTTATGAGCTACTGTAAATTTTTAATTTTTAATTATTGGTTCTGTAGGCCCAAAATAAAAGAGTAGGTATCACAGAAATTCCTCAAAGGAATACCATACCAGTTTATTACCAACAAGTTGTATTAAAACTTATTTTTTTCAGGATAGAAAAATTTGCTGCAAACTAAATAATACAGGGAAGTCTGGAGAAAATCTGTACCTTAGAGCATCCTAGTCATTACTACTTTCAGCTGTAGAACTTTGTAGATATGAAATTGGACTGTGATTGAGTAGGAATCAAACTGCTTAATGTCTTATTTGTGAAGAATTTTGGGGGCATGAAAAAAGATCCGCAACAACTAGTTGTCAGACTGGAGCAGAAATGGGTTGATACAAATAGGTGTGTAGCAGTATTCAAAAATGTGGTGAAATTAAAAAATTTCTATTTGCTTTGCAGTTCTGTAGGCAAGAACTGAATTTGAACAATGTTTAATATTAAACATGCAGCTTCCATGCTTATCTAACATTTTTGTTTGGCTGACAAAAACGGTAACATCATTCCTGTTGGAATAGCTGTCAGCTTCTGTGTCTTCTGATGACATATAAACTTCATGGCAAAGACCACGTACTTTTTGTCCTTTGGACCTCCCTGGAAACTTACTTTTACCTTGAGAAGTACTTTGACAGACTGTAAATTGTGTACTAAAACTAGCTTTCAAGTTTATTAGGACCCTTTAAAATTTAGATATGATTTTAGAATCGTAGAACAGCCCAGGTTGGAAGGGACCCCAAAAGATCATCTGGTCCAACCATTTGTGGAAAAGGGAGCCCAGGTGACATTATCTAGCACCCTGTCCCTAGCATCACATCTTTAAAATCTCCAGTGATGGGGACTCTACCACATCCCTGAGGAGGTTCTTCCAGTGAATAGTTGTTCTTACTTTAAAAAATCTCTTTCTCGTGTTGAGATGAAACCTCTTCCAGTGCAACTTGTACCCATTGCCCTTTGTCTTCTCCATGTGGCTCCTTGTAAAGAGAGAGCCTCCATCCTCTTTAAGTTCTTTAGGTTCAGAAGTACTGTGATGAGTTCCCCTCTGAGTCTTCTCTTCCCTAGAGAGAAAAGACCTAATGCCTTCAATCTTTCCTCATGGGGCAGGTCCTCCAGCCCTTTGAACATCTTCATGGCCCTCCTTTGGACCCTCTCCAATCTGTCCGTGTCCTCCTTGAATTGTGGGGACCAGAACTGGACACAATACTCCAGGCACAGCCTGACAAGCACTGAGTAATGAGAGCTATTTCATTCCTCATTTTTGAGAGTTCTTGTGGCTGTGTACATTGAGTGCATTGAGGGCCAAATAGAATTTCATACACTGAAAGCGTTTAAAATTGTAGGGAATATACAGCTTAATATCTTATTTAGTAGTTCTTAAAATACATTCTCACTATTCTGAGACAGTCTTTTCCAATATTTTTCTGTGTATAGAGTGATTAAGGAAGTTTTTCTTCAGATGATGTTAATTACTAGAGTGGGGCAAGGTTTAAAGTGGTAGGGAGAAAATAGTGAAATATAGAAGTCCTTGGTTCACAAAAGGTCCTGAGCCAACTGTGAGTTTCAAGTGAAGACAATTCCTACTAAAGTCTGAAACCCATCGTACCCTCTCGCAGAGCTGACTGCAAGACAAGAACCCACTGTTATGCCAGTGTTCATTGTAATTATGGCCGGCTTGCTTTGTTGATCAGTGTAAGCCAAATAAGCGCTGTGTGCTGATATGCATTTCTGTTGCAAAGGTATTTTTGTTTTTAAATGATGTGTTTTCAGGTGTTCATTGGTAAAAGGAATTGCTTTGAATTAGTGACTTCAGAAAACTATAGAGTGAAACTGTCTGGTTTTTGCAGAATATATTCTGTCCTTAAGATAGCTTCAAAAGGCCACAAAAGTTATTTTATGATAAGCTTGCCTTTATTAGCTGGTACTGGAATTAGTGACACAAAGTCATCTTCACACTTAAGTTGCATTTAATTTTGCAGGTATAATCCCCAGGGCAGAAATGTTTCTAGTATGGCAAAGAATATGAATAATATCTGTAGGTTTTCATGCTGTTGAAATGCTGTTAAATTCTTGTTGCTGTCCGCTACACTTGGCATTTCAACGAAAATAGTGTGTAAGAGCACTTGCCTCATGGAAACTCTTTTATTTTAGTGCTTAGAGCTGAGATCTGAATCTACAGCAACTGAAGCACCTTGGTTTTTTGTTTTCCCTTTGACATATTGAGTAATATGTATTAATTCTTCCTGCTTTTTTTTTTAACAAGACTTTTATCAAGCTTTGAATTTAATAAATAAATCCATGAGGCGGAGTAAGCAGATGGGCCACAAAGTCAAGTTACATGCACCCTCTAGGGAAAAAAACCCAACACCACTTGAATCTCTTAATAGCATAGGGGACAGATCTTTGACATTACTCTGGCTATGCTTGGAGTTAAGATAAGTCATGCTAGATAAAAATATCATTGTCATGATATTTTGGCATTTTGGTATGTATGATTTGCAGTATCAGTCAAATATATTCTTTCTTGAAATCTGAGCTTTCTAACAGCAAAAGAATTAAAGTCTTTCTGATATATTAGTAAAGCTTCAGAAGTACAACTCAAAACTTGAAATAAAATAGAATTAGCTTAACAATAAGATCTCATTTTATATGGAAAAAAGGTTTCGCATGTATGTAATAATGGCAGTCACCAGAGGGCAATGTTCATCTTTTCACATACCTGTTCACAGTTGTATGCTGTTCAGTCTGAAAAACGGGGCTGAACTGTTGTGCCTGTGATGAAATTTATTTTGTGTGGAGTGATTGAAAGTAGTATGCAATTTTTCCCTTTGTTTTCTAACTGTAATACATTCCAAGCTGGAAAAAAATATGAAGAGTTTTGGTTAAAGCTCCAGAAGAGGTATTGATTTGCTCAATTCATTTTGGTCAACTTCCTAAGGAATATTGTGTGTGTCCTCAAAATAAATTGTGACTGCAAAACTTTTTTGATCATACATCAATTTCTCCTTCAATGAAAGCACATTTTGATAAATTCCATTCTGCTCCTAAAATAAAGATAATACTACCACAGCAAGCAGTGGTCTTGAGATAGATATTTATATATAAAAAAATTTTTTTTAAAGAACAAAACTCCCTTTACTTGACTGTATTAATGAAACATGTGGTACTACCTAAAGCAGGTAACAGAAATACTTCTTGCATCGTATTTTTAAGTCACAACTCTGTGCTTTATTGTGATTTGAGAGTCCCGTGAAGAACCCTGGAGTATTATTGTAGCATACTAACAAGCAAAAACCCAACAAAATACACATATGTACACAAAAGCCCCAAACTTCTCTTTGTGCATTGCAAACCAGGGTGAGAGACATAATGCAAGGTTTTTTTACACCTGTGAGCCAGTTTACAGTAGGAATTTATGGACTTGCTAGTATAAAATCCTGTCAGTGCAGGCAACCTATAGGGAAGTACTTTAATTATGTTTATCTCCAATAAGCAGAGAGGAAGGTTCATAAATCTTTACATATCTTGTATTTTGATTTAAGGTCAGATCACCTGGTTCGGCTATGAAAGTCCTCGTAGTTTCTGGGACTACATTCGAGTAGCTTGCCGAAAAGTCTCTCACAATTGCATCTGCAGTATTGAGAACATGGAGAATGTCGGTTCTTCTAGAGCTAAGGTAGGGAAGAAAAAGGTCAAATTGACTTTTTTGTTACATTGTTTCTTCTGTGTAAAATATAGCTGACATTTCTGTACCCAGAAGAAAAACATATTACTAAGCTTGCCCCACAAAATTTTTCATTGTTTGAAATAATTTTTTTAATATGTACCTAGTAAATATTTACTTCTTAAAAAACCACTTTTAAATCTGAATGTGTTTTCTCTTAAATTCATCTTATTCAGTAGAATAAATCTCAACTTCTTTATTCATTCAGTGTGTTGTTATTATAAAATGATTGCCTTCACTTTGAACTTACATAATTTTTTGAAAATGCAGTATGTTGAGGGAAATTAAGTTCATGTGGGCATGCCTAACAAATATTATTTTAAAATTGTAGAAATGTGATTTATTTTTTTTCCCCCTAACCTAAGTATCATTTTATTTTGGATGTAATTTATGCACTAATAGGAAAGGTGTGATCAACTCTTGAGTTTGTTGGTGTGATTGTGCAGGAAGCATTTAATAGATTTATTTGCTAACAAAGATCCATCATTTTAAAGGATCTATATAGAAATGACATCACAATTTCTGATTGTAGGTACAATGGGAGCATTAAGGAAGTAACTATTTAATGTGTTTATGTGCATATGACCTGAATAAGAACAAGCTTTAAACTGACCTATCATTAACTCTTAATAGTGTGAGACAGTGTAGACCAACATCTTTAAAAAAAAATACTGTTGGACAGAGATTACAAGTTCTTTATTACTAGATTGGATTGCTTTTCAATAGCCTCTATTTCTGTGTAAATCAGCCTTGATTGATAACTGAGAACTTTCTGACTTGAAAGTATAAGTATAAAACGATACCCAAATTAATGTTCTTAATTCTTTTTATTCCTAAATAAACTGGAATCAGTTGTTTGAACAAGTATCCAAACTGTTTCATGGCTATTTTAAAAATCCTGTAGTTTCAGATTTTTATTATACTCTGGATTATCCATAGTTGGTATCATTGGTGAAGTGGAAATATTTAGCTTGTTATATACAAAAATTTTGTAGGTTTTTTTCAGGGGCATGACTGTGGTTAATACAATTTAAATTATGTGTATTTACACAACCACAGATTTCTTCAATAAAAGATGATGCTTAGATCAAGCAGCACCATGAATCTAATAGATCTTTGAGCAGCCATTCTGATGATCCATAGTATTGCAGAACAGCTTATTTGCTATGTCCGGTGTTGCTCCTTTCTTCTGTATAGATTCAGTTTTAAATTTTGTATAGTAAACGTATCTGTAATCTGTGTGAAAGCTTTGAAACACTTGAGATTCTATGGCAAAAAGCTATTGACTGGTTTTCCTATCCAGAATATTACATGCTCTTCCTAGCACTCAATGTACTGGAGTAGCAGACTGAGATTGAAATGTCATGCAGCTTTTCTCCCTACTTACGTTGAGATCTGGAAACTCAGAGAATTTAGAGAACTTCTTTCCAAATACTTTCTGGAGAGATTCATGTTCTAGAATCTGATGATTGTATTGCTTATATTCGAGGTTTATTTTAAAGGTATTTCTGAATTCTAAGATTTTAATAGATATGAATATTTAAATTCAGTATATAATAAGATACAAAGCTATTTTCTGAAATACTCTTGTAAATAAATTAAATTTTTTTTTTATTCTGTGGAAAACTCCATGCCAAATAGTAAACAAAGAAGCTAATTTGTGCAGTAAGTGTGGAAAGTGGTGTTGAATTTTTAAAAGTGCCTATGGGAGTATTTTGGATGTCCATATCTGAAAAGGCTGGAAGCATGTCGACACAAGTACCAGTGGTATGCATCAGTTTTACTGGTAGTCCAAATGGGTGTCACTTCAGCCTGGAAGCTGTTAGTAAGGGTTTGCTAGTGCTAATTAGCCCTGCTTTCACTGGAGCTGCATAGGCTTTAGTCGTTAGCTAAGCATCATCATCAGGGTTTGACTATTTCTCTCATGTTCTAAATAACTGCAATGTAAAGGCAGCTATCCAGATAAATATCCTTTTAATTTTAGTGCACTCTGTGTTAAAGTTTTAGCTGTATTGTTGGTATTTATGAAAGCAATTGGTTTTTTTGTTATTATCTTATTATAAGTTTAGTTTGATCTAGGTCTATATAAAATAAAAATAGGATTATAATCTACTACAGATGGTTTGGGTAGAATGTCTGTAGTGATATTCAGATAGATGTTGATAAACACCAAATATATTAAGCAGACAGATGTCTTACTACTTATATAACTATTTGTAAGTTTATATGGGTTACAAGAAATGTTCCTGGTGTTCTCAAACTGACAATCGTAACTATGGCAGCCATTTGAAATGTTTCTTTCTTGTAAACTACAATCCTGTGCACTAGACCTGTAAACATAGTGAAACATATATTCCTAAAAGTTATTTTCGAAGCTATTACTGCTGTTTATAGAACTGTTTGAATCAAGTTTTGCTTTTGGACTACAAGTTTTAGGCCTCTTAGATTTGATTTCATTCCTGTATGTTATGTGCATCCTCTATAATGATGTCCTTACTGAGGGGAAAAAATAGTTTATGCAAATTACATAATAAAAATATGTCACTGAGTTATAATTTTTTTTTTTATTGATCCCACAAATATTTGAATGAATGCAGAGAATTAGTTCTTAAATCACCTTGAGGGTAGGTTACTGCTGCTTTACAATGGAACTGATTTGATGCTTCCAATACCATTGTCTTTAAAATGAAAGCTCTCTGCCCTGATCTGCTACCACTTATGCACATGAGATTTTCAAAAGGCTGGAGTATATAATTAAAGCAAAAAAATTTTATTTATTTTTTTTTCCCCCTTCAAATTTTGGAGAATTTTATTTCACAATAAAGTTTATTTGTAAGAACGCATTTTCTATTTTCATTATTACTATAATGAAGTACATCTTAGCAACTATTTCTGTTTAGTGGTAATTTTGTTAATCAGTTCATTTCACCCAGGTAAATCAACTGTATTCATTTTCAGTGTAAAATTAAGTGTTTCATTCTATATTACTTAAATATTTGATATCTGTTTCTTCTTGCAGGGTCGAGCCTGGATCAGAGTAGCACTTATGGAAAAACATTTGTCTGAATATATTTCCACAGCTCTGAGAGACTTCAAAACAACCAGGTCTCCAAGACTTTTGGGTTTTTGCAATATTTTAGCAAATGTTGCTTAAGTGAGGGACTTAGGTTTGGAAGTGAATGTTCTGCTTGATTTGTATAGGAAATAATGTCTTTAGTAAAAGAGTTGTAACCCAGTAAAAGATATTTGGAGTTGGTATCAATTGATTGGATTTTAGCATGGGTAAAACTGCAAAATTGAAAATCCCTTTTTGATTTTAAAAATGTGAAAATAAGTCTGGAATTCTTGAAAGGTCAAAAGAGAAGAAAGCCTCTCTAAAGAAGGAAATAATTCTGAAATTGTAGCATCATAAGGACAGAAGCTGTAATGTTCCTTTCAAAATTAGGTATGGTTGACAGAAAGCCCTAGAGACTCAGTAAAAATAATTTTTATAGCAACTTTTCTTGAAGAAGAAAGGAAGAGAATTTCAGGAACTTTTTGAGAAATATAGAAGAATAGAATTAGTGATCAGGCATAGCTAGAATTCTTGATGTAATATGAAAAATGTGTAACACATTTGTGTTGTATCTTCTAATGGTAAAGGCTGTTATGGACAAGAATATGCTTTGTGACAGAAAATACTCTGGCAGTTTCGGACTGGTTCTAGATAATGGGATTATTTTATGATGCTTTATCCTGTAACAAGTGTGTCTCGTAGATTTATGATGAAGTCATCTAAACATGAGTGAGTCTGTAACATGTTGTGGTACCTTATGTTGAACTCTAAAAGTTTTAGACATACTGAATTGGCTATTTAAACAATAAGAATTTTCTCTGTAAGGACTTCTGTTCATTTAGAATATTATTTCTGTTTGTAATACAATTTGTCCACAAATCTCCATATATTTTGCCAATATTAAGGTGATTTTGAAACACAACTAGGTAAGCATCCCATTTTATTGAAGTTTCCAGACCTGTCATCTTTATTTTACCCAGATTTGCTTGCATTTACCATAGACAAGAAGCTCGTAAAACAAAGAGTTCTGGAAAAGATTTACTCACGTTGCCTCAAACTGAAAAGTCACTTGGGGTTTTGAGGGGGAAATGAGGTGGGTCACAAACTGTGTAGTTAAGTAGTACATTCTTTGTCCCCGTTTGGTAGTGCAGTTTGTTTGCTAGTGGATAACAGTGGTATTATTTTGTTAGCAGTTTCAAATTCATTTATTTGAACATGTTAATGTTTCATATATTTGAATATTCTTTCAGTGGTATAGCTTTTGGAAACAACCTCTTTTGCATTCCAAACATAGGAATTGCAAAGTTTGTTTTGAAGTAAATACATCAAATGGAAATAAAAGTTACAGTTTCAGATCTTGGTAGTATGGATTTCAAATCCACTAGCAATACCGTACACAATCTCTTTTTCCTGTGTGGGATTTTGGATACCTAATAAGTGGCCTGATTTTTTTGGTGATGCTTTGCACCATTTATTTAGCATTTTAAATTATGTATTGTGCTATATGTATAGTTAATGATTATTTATATAAACTATAAATATCCTATGTTACACATGTGTGTATGTAGAATATGAGATTAATCTATCATACTCCTAGCTCTTTTTAAACCTCACTGTTGTGTTTAGGTGCCTGATCTTAGGACTAGTTCTTTAATGAAGCAGCACATTTTTAGTGCTGGATCTGCATATTACACTTGGAAGGGAGTTGGATTAAGCATGGGCACACAATTATTTTGCTAACAAATTGGTCAGCACAGACTCTTAACTTAAGTGGACTGTTCTGTTGTGAAATGTCAACTGCATAGCACTGAAAGAAGATTGGTGAGTTTTCCAAGGGGACTGTTGTTTTGGCTGGATTACTGTACCTGGTTTAAGAAACATTGCCACTGTCAGGCTACCATCTGTGTGTCTTGCCATTACAAGTATGCCCTGTCTTTTTTTGTGTGATTACTTCCTAGCCACCATGTCACAAGTTAAACTGAGCACAGTACTGATTGGTACCTGGCAGTGACTTGACAAATGCCAGCGAAATGGTTTGTAATCAGCTTGTACTGGGATCATTGCTGTTAGCTCTCAAATAAGAGTAACTGTACTGAATGAGACTGTAAAGTCCGTCTAGCTCAGTATTCTGTCTCAACCAGTGGCCAGTTTAGCCTCCTGGTGCCCTTCCTGAAGTCAGAGGGTAGAAAGCTGAATCTGTACATCATAGCCTCAGTGTCAGGACTATAATCTCTATCTTCCCAGAGGAAATATTCCAGATTTCTTGCTTCCCTTGAGAACATCCAAGGTCTTGGACAGCTTGTTTCCTTAACAGCAAATGGATGTCCATTATGAAACAGCAAAAGTAGGACTTCTGACAGTGTGCATTATAACACAGTTCAGTCTTTGGGGCTGTGCCCCAAAATGTGTCTTTTCTGGATGTTTGCCATGTAGTCAACTGAAGCTCTCACTGAGCCTTCCCAATGCTTTCATGCAGTTCTTAAAACATATGGAGCTTTTGGTAGGGCAGTGTTGCTGATATTTGTCTGAAAGGTGGGTTGCATTCAATAACCTGGCACCTTCTTGCAATCATACATTGGTAGAATGTATAGGTGGACTGCGCATCTCAGTTTCTGGTAAATGACCTCTCAACCTTGCCTTTGGTACTGAACAGCTCTTGGTTCCCCACTTTCCATGTGTAACGCTCAGGTGAATTCTAGTGACCTTTCTGCCTCTGCTGATGCCAAGACTCCTTTAACACAGAAATTAAAGTTCTGTGCTACTTTGCTAAACAGACCAAATGCCTTTTTTACAAGGCCATGTGTGGCAATGGTGGGTCCTATTCACCTGCCCTGTGCATGGAGTGTTTCTGTGTGGAAATAACTTCTGTGGTAGCTGGGAGGAGAAAATCAAAATAAATGGGAGAGAATGGGGAGGTGGTGAGGGAATACAGATTCAAAAATTGTTGCTTTGTCGGTCAGTGTTCTCAAGCAGCCTTCACAAATCTGCATATACCAGGGTATGTGAAGTGTATTTTGAGATCAAGATGTGGAGTTTAAAAACTTTGGTCAATGGGTGTTTTACCATTAAAAAAATGGTGTTAACACTCCTTCTTCAAATAATGAAAATTTTAAATCTCAGAATAACTGGATGCAGCATGCATCTTCCCAGCATGCAGTATTTAAAGAAAACGTATGCTACCTGGAAAATAGCTGATTTGTGAAAACATTTTTTAAAAAATAATCAACTACTAAGAATGAAGAGTGAATGTTGAACTTTAAAAGAGCCTGCAAGTACAATTGTGAGAGAGAACTTTTTTTCATATGATGGAACAGTTATTTTTTTATGTACATGACCCAAATTCTTCCTTTCAGCAGTAAAGTATAAGATATCTTCATCATTTTCTTTTCATTTTGTCTGTCCTGTTCTACTATTTCTTAGGGCTAATATTGTAAATTCTTTTTGCTTCTGTCTAAATTTTTATGTGCTCTAAGATTGTGGTGTTTTGTGCTGTGCAGTCTATTGGTTTGCTTTATTTGAAATGAAATATGAACACCCCTGGGGTTCACATTAGTTGTTTTTATTTAAACTGGATCACTTCAGTTTTCTGATAACTATGAAAAACTTTATTATTATTTGAGAGAAAATGGTATTAACTGAACTAATTTCTTTTTTATTGAAGGAGATTTTATGAGGATGGAGCAATTGTTCTTGGTGAAGAAGCAAATATGCTTGCTGGTATGCTCTTGGGACTCAATGCAATTGATTTCAGGTATTACATTTGCATGCTTCATAACAAAATGCTCAGGGAAAGTACTTATAAATCAATGCATTATGGAAAACATTGTTAGATTCCCGTGGTAGTTTGAGAGGCAAAACTTAGGTGGGGGGAAAGAGGGGGAGAGAGAGAGGGAGAGAGAGATCTTGAATGGCTCTTATCTATAAGAACAAAGTTGTGCCATAGTTTATATAGCTGCATGATTACATGGTCTTTCTTTCAGGTATCAAAATCCTGAAAGCAATCAGAAGTATAATTGCAGAAGATATATCAAACCTATTAAGTGAATCTTGCAGACAATTGAATCTTTTAGTTATTTTTAAACTGCAAGGAAGACTGTGTGATTAAGTACATGGTTATGCCCTGGTATTCAATGACAGCATTGTAACTGCATATGTAGAAGGTGTAGGGTGTAGGTGTCTTTAACTTTAGCACTTCTAGATTTTTTTAAAAGCTTAACCTACAAATGACCATTTAGTATTCATTTGTGTTATAATTAACTGCAGCCGAACAGCAAAATGTCATCAGATTACATGAATTTACCTTTGCAATCTCTACCTAGACTTTTGTGTGCTTTGTTACTTAATTAATTCTGTGTTTTGGGGTAATAAAGGTGCAAGCACATGCTAGAGAATATAAAAAACATCCTGGTGTGTATATATATAAATATATATGTTAAAAATATCAGCAAGGTATAAAGACTACAGTGCCTATGAAATGATCAAACCTGGCTGGTGCAACACCCTGTTAATATGCCTGGTTGGGCCCACTTAGCCTCATACAGAGCCAGTGGGGAAGGGTTTCATAATACCGCATAGGGAAAAGGAGAGTGATAATGCTTTTCTCCAGTCTCCTCGCAGTACACTGTTAAAATTTACCCTGTGGTAGTATTAATGCTTGTCACAAACCAGTTTAGGAGATAAACTGGCAGAAAACAGCACATAGTCTCACTGAATGCACTGAGTGATTGACTGTTGCCAAAAGGCCTTTGGAGATTTACTCCTGCTTATGTACCCTTATACCAGTTTTGAGGCTTGTTGGACCCTTCTGTGAGCCAGCTCAACTTGTTAAAGGGCAAAACCCCCATACCTAGTAAGAAGGCAGGATAGTTCTTTTGTTGTCAGCTAGTTTGGTTCACAGAGTCATCCTATTAGTGGCAGAGATGATGGGACCATAAGGCTTAGAGAAGAGGCATAATGTTTTCCCTTTCTGGTGACAGTGAGCATTTAGTTCAGCTGCCTGTGGAACTGCAACTGGATGCTAAAGGGGGAAAAAACCTAAAAATTCAGGTCTTGATGGCTGAACTAGCTCATCATGGAGTCAAATAAGTGCCAATACCACTGTAAGGAGGGGAAAGGGAATGTCTGGTTGGTTTTTTTGTTTTTTTTTAAAAAAAGAAGAAAGAAAGAAAGAACAGGAGGGAGAGGTTGAAAACATATGATACCTTCTTTTGCCAGAATTTAGTCATTAGATTGGCTTAACTGCATCCTCAACATATGTTCTGGGGGAATGGAAGTGTGCTTCAGGATGATAAGAGACCTAGTCTTGTGTACAGCAAATTCAAATCTTACCAGATTTTATTAGTTTAAGCTTTACACTATGTGAAATTAAACTGCTTCTGTATTGGCACTATACTTGAAGGACTATAGCCTTACATCAGTAAGAAGCATAGCAAGAGTAGGTCTGCAGTATGTAAATCCTCCCATAAATAATCATCAATTGACTGTCTCTTATAATCCTCAGTGGTACATACTACTGGTATGAGAGCTTAGCTGTATGAGTGTGCTTGTTCTTCCTTTGTCCTCCGATTTCTAATATAAGCATATGTATAGGTATCTGTTAATAGTATTCAAAGTAATGATTGGTTCTTGTTGGGACATTCAAAGTTTTTGTCAATGCAGCTTTTAAGAGCCTAGAAATTTTCTGGGCAAAGTAGGAACATAGTGCTACATGAGCATTTTTATTGTGCCACATAAAATTCATAGTATTTTTGGTTTGAATGACTAAGAAGCTGTAGTCATTTTTTACATGTTACATTTGAGGAGTTTTTTGGTTTGTTGGTTTTGTTTTGGTTTTTTTTTTTTTCATTTCAAACAGTCTCTTACAAATGTTGACTGGCTTATCTATGTGGAACTGTAAATAAGACTTTGGGGTGGAGGTGGGGGAACCCAGGTGAGAACAGAATCTAAATATTCCCCCCCCCAGCAATGCAGAATTATGTCTTTACTTAAAATAATTGTGGTTTTGCAAGGGTGTTTTTTGTTTTCCTTGCTTTTCTTTTCTTAGGGAAAAAAAAATGCTTCAGATGTAATTCCCAAATACCACTTAAGTGACTGCATTGTCAAAAATGGCACTTTGCAATTAAGCTAGCAAAAGCTGTGTCTTACTAGAATCTCTTTTTTGATGACAGAGATAGGAGGAGTGAGGAAAATGAGCCTTGTGGAAGCATAATTAATTTTGTCACTTCTGTGATAATTAAACATGATTCAAATGCAATCTTTTATATCCAGTACAAAAAGAATACAGTGTAGATGATAGCTTTATAAGGCCACAGCCATTTAAGAACATTTTCTGAAAGTTAGTTTCATTAATGTTCCTCATCTTCCTGCAGCCCAACACCAGAAAGTATCTGAAAGGAGAAAGACTCTGAAATATTTTTGAGAATTGATTTTTAACTTAAAGTTAGTAGGATGGGTACATAAGCACTCTGTGAACACTTTGAATGAGCTTAAATACTGAAGATTCCAAGCTGATCCATAGCTCCTCTGTTTCTCTTTCTTCAGCTAACTTTATTTTTCCTGTTATTCCCTTGCAATCCATCTGTATTTTCAGAATAAAAGCAAATATTTAAAAATCAAGGTTTATACCACTTGCCCTGATCTATTTCCTGATTATGTGGAATTTCTGTTTGTTGGGGTTTTCATTATACTATGATATGCTTAGTGACTCTCATTTAACATTAAACAGTCTAGCTCAGCTGAGTAGGATTTCAGTGTTAAATGCTCTAGGCCTTTCTTATTATAAAAAAATTAAGAAAAGTCAAATTTCATGTTGGTAAGATTCAACTGTCACTGTCATTTAATTTTCTTGTAATAATCTTATCATTGTTTCTCTGTTTTATCAGTTTTTGTCTGAAGGGTGAAGGATTGGATGGCAGCTTTCCAGCTGTCATAGATTATACACCGTACCTGAAGTTCACCCAAAGGTACTTTTTATCTTTACAATGCTTTTCTTTATTTTATTTCATTGGCAAAATTTTACTTCATACTGGGCCTCTTACATTTCAGTTCACATTCAAAATAATATCCATATCTAAATACAAACCCGTACACTCAGCTACCTTACTCTTTCAGACTGGTGGAATTATTACATGACTCATAAGTGAGTCATGCTAACTTTGGTTACTTGGATTAGAATCACAGTTCAGCTGGAAACAAATTTTTTATTTCCTTTGAAGATCATTAGACCAAGTTGTCCTTTCTTTTGGGCCTTTTCTTTATAGCCATAAACTTAAAAGTAGTTATTTTGTAAATAAAAAGTATGTATGCCCTGGTAAATGGTAAGATATGACAGATAAGCAGTATGCAGTATAGGCAGTTAGTGCATAATAGAAAATCATGACCAGTTGTGTGTATAATCTGACATTCCAGCTACATTTTGCTCCTCTGATCAGCCATGTGGTTAATAATAAAAAGAATGATCGCTAACAGATCAGATACCAATCTGGCATCTCCAAAAAGCATGGAAATTAATGGGATGTGTTCTATTGTTAGGTTTGGCAAAATGAAGGAAGCAGCTGGGAGTTAGGAGTAGTCTTGAAGATGTACAACTGAACATGAAACATCCTAGTTATTCACTTGAAGTTCATGTAAGCTTACATGTTAATGACAGATTGCATGGTTCAGTTAAAGCAGAATTTGCATCATGGCAGGATCATGGGGTTGCACTACTCACTACTTAAAAAACTAGTAAATGCTGTTATTGTAGTGGAAAGCATAGTTAGCTGTAAGGGAAGATTTCAAATGGATATTGGGATAAATTAAAATTCTTGTCTTTGAGAACGATGTCTGAATTCTCTGGCATACATTGATTCTGGATGTTATGGAGACACTTTAACAATGAATCTGCATACTATGTAGGGAGATGCTTATGTCCTGTGAAATAACAGGCACATGGTCTTTGCTATAACCATAACTATCCATTCTCATTTAAATTTATCGTAATTTAATATAATGACAATCACTTTTTTTATTTTTCCGCTTTTTTAGAAACAAATAAAATCTATTTTCAGAGACGACTCTGCCCTGAATTTGTGAAGGAAAGATTTAAGTCACCACTTTCTTAGATAGCATATTGTAATGCACTGGTCCTTTGTATTCCAGGAAAGTATCCCACGTACAGTTGTCTGACTTGCCTAAGATAACTTGACTAAGATCACAAGCAAATTTTTGCCCATTCTTTAGGTGGCTATACAAATAAAAGCTTGAAATACAAGTTGTGCTTGGTGATCTATCCTATCCCAACATTTTGATTCTTTTTGGTTTACAGAGCTTTAGATATCCGTAAGAACTGTGGTGCTTTAATTTCAAGGGGGATTTGCACTTTAACAGACACAGCTTTTGACTTGGCTAATAAGTATGATCCTTCAGTTCTGACAGCATCAGCAGTGATGAAGAAGAGCTAAGGACGCTGGGCAGTAGTGGCAGTGAAGGCAGTACTCCAGAGAACATCGGTCCTCCTTTCATCATGGATGAAAACAGTTGGTACAACAAATGCAAAAGGGTAGAACAGAAGTACCGGCTTGCATTGGAACAGAAGGTAAAAGATTAGTTTTGTGGGGGGCTGATGGACCCAAAGCTTGTCACCAGCCAACTGGTGACATATCCATTTAAGTAAAGGCAGAAAAATATATTAAATATTATTTAGCTTCCTGTAAGTGGTCTTAAATTTTATGATCCTCAGAGTATCTTTGTACATTGATTTGAGGGAAGGGGGGGGGGAGATAATAATAATAACAACAATAACAACAACAATAATTAATTAAATAATTATTACTTAATTAAATATTAATAATAATAATAATTTGGAGGATCAGACTGCACAATCTAATGTAGACACTTTGGCTCCTTTTTCCAATCTCAGAGTTACAGCCAGTGTATCTCTGAAGCTGTTAGGTTGTGAAATGAACATGAACATGACTGTCCACATGATTTTCCTCTTCCTTAGAAGCCGTAGAATTTTGCTGATGTAGGTAGACTGCCAGTTGAAAGCTTTTATAATTATAGTGATGTTAAACTTTAATATTTATTCTTACAATAAACAAAAATGATCAGCAAAGTAATCTGTCTAGGAACAAAAAGCAAAAATATCTTCTCAATGATACTGAGATTTTAGAAAACATATAGTCTTAAGACCTGTTTCAAGCTAGAATGGGAAAGGAAAAAAAAAAAAAAGTGTGTTTGTATTTGATTTCAATAATTTAGGTAGCATATTGAATGTTATTATAGAAACCAAAGGTAGGTTCTCCCTCTACCACCCGAAATGCTGTAAGTTAAAGGTAAAGTGAAATATATGTCCAAACTTTTTAGCATTTTATTACTTTTAAAAGCAAAGTACTTGTCAGTTTTTCATAACAGCATATTACAGCTACAGCAACAGCAATGCATATTAGCTAGTGGTAGAGAGAAGGGGGAAGAATTTTCATAGACACTGAAGGAATAGTGCACAGAAAAAGAAAGGAAGGGTCAGGAAAAATTAAAGGGAAAGACAAATGGTTAATGTTTTTAAAAACCTTCATTAGAATTTTTAATGTTCTTTTTTCCTAATGTCAGAATTTGATTTTTATGGAACTCTGAACACAGTAAACCATATGAAAGGCTGGAACTACGTAAGGGTGCTTGGAGGTGTAATTATTTCCCTTAGTTTAGACCATTAGAATCACAAGATTATCTCTTTGCCTTTCTAGTTTTTACTGTACGGAGAAGAAAAAATAGTTTAAAAAAAAAAAAAAGAAAAAAGAGAGGATCTAGAATGGATATTGTGCCAGTTGGGACTCAGTACATTCAGTGTGGCCGAGGTCCTGATACCAACTCAGTCACATACATATTTAAATTCTAAGAATGATTGTTGGCATGGTTTTGGCCTGGGACAACTAGTACTCTCCCAGATTATTTCAGGTCACAGTTTGTGAATTAGTGTTTGTCAGTGATCATTCCAAATAACCAGTATGATTTCAGACATGGTCCTTTGGAACTTGAGTTTAGGTATAGATATAGCCAGACTGAGAGAATATACCTGAGAAGGAGTCCTAGTTATGTTAATTAGGTTAAATGTAGCTATGGATTGCTAAATGTCAGTCTTAATATGGAATGGTTGGAATGCATCAAAGTTGGTTTACTTTAATGCATGTGAGAGAACCTAGTTAAAGTTTTTCTAAGTAACAGTGAAAAAGTCAGACTTACTGTGGGATGGTAGATGTGAGAAGTATTTTTTAAAAATATGTATATGATTATTTCTTTTCTATTTTGGTTCCCTTAGACTTCTTTTTTTTTTTTTTTGAAATAATGACCTTAAATGTTGGCATCCAGGTTGCTGGTACAATCTTCTCGGCCAGTGTAGTATCACTTTCCATATGGAAAAAACTTGTGTTCCTGGTGGCTCTCTCTGATACAGAGGACGTTTTCCCTGCTTTTGTAAACCAAAATGTGCCGTTCAAAAGGAATCTCTTCAAAGAGATAAACAAAATTAAAACCTTTTCCTCCCCACCCCCACAGTCCTTGAAGCACAGGAACATATTCAAGACAGCATTTCATCCTTGTGTCCAGACAAAAACATATGATCAGTTTGAACGCCTCTCTTCCTCACCCCCTGCCAAGGTTGTAAAGTATTTTGGGATTTAATGAGAAAAGCGTCATCAGCTCTGGAAAAGCATTGAAGACAACAAAATAGGTGGATGTTTATTTTTCCTGGTAAACCCAGGTGGTTCATTTCCAAGGATACCCCATGAAGGATACCCCATCAAAGTTGTGACAGATGCACATAGAAACAATATTGAAACATGGTGTCCAAATCCACTAGCCAGAACCACTGGGAAGCTTTAGGTCTGCAAAAGCACAAAGATCCTCAGTGGCTGTAACTGCAAATGGAGATTTTGGTTTATTCACAAGTCTAGGATCCAGAAACATCTCTATTCCATGGAAAGTTATTTGCTGATCTGATACTTAGTATTTCAAATTTTTGAGCATTACTACTTTAGTGAGTCACGTTATTCCTTGTAGCATTCTCTTAATGAACTGCCAACTTCTGTAGTCAACTAATGTAGAGGTGAATTCAAGTCAGTTTTACGATAACTCTTTGAAAACTGGTGCAAAATACAATTTTCAAAATGATACCTACTCTGACAGCTGTTGACATGTTCCTAATTGTCCTCCTTTAGAATGCCTACTTGACAATTGCAGCAGCAAAATAACTTTTTTATTCCCACAGACAGAAAATTTTCCATTGTCTAATTTTCATTTGGGATGTGCCTGCCAAATTTTTGTATCATTCACTTCACCTATGCTACATCTGTTCTATTATAACTTGAACAAATGACCATTAAGAGGTTAGATAGACTGTGGAATAGAGCTTCTTTCCTGAGTGTTTCCCTCCCTTTTTGGGACCTTTTTCATGGCAATAAATTGCAGCATGGCAGTGAGTTGCACACAGTGCAGTAGGTACCAGTTAATCAGAGACAGACTGTTTTCTTGCAAACAAAGGGGCCTTCTGACATTCTGTGTGTTGGAAAACCAGACGTTTGTGACAAGAAGACCAAGTTGAAAATAATGTATTTTTAGTAACTGATATAGTGAGCCTGATTGCTCTATTGTCATTCACTTTGCGCAAATAATGATGAATTCTTTTTGTAAATACTTAAGTAAGTATGTGTACTGCAGTCATTAATAGCACAGGTGAATGATGTTTACCAGGGTCACAATATGACAAGCGATTGGATTGCAGCTAAGAAAAAGGTATCTGTATCTTCTGAATTGTTTGAATGGTAGGATAGGGTCAGGTATTATTTTAGCAAGGTAAATCCTAGCATTGCTTTATGGGACCAACAGTGCTATGCTGGTTTAGACCAGGAATCCTTGGTTATCCTAGTATCCTCTTGGATACTTGCCCAAAATACATGTGGAGGGAAGAAAAAAACCAAAGCAAATATATATGCACTGTTTTTCCTCTAATACTTTCTTGGCCAATGTGTATCAGCTGAAGGACTTCCTGAAGCTGATAAGGTTTGTCTGTTTAGTAACCTGTGATGGATGTCTCTTCCAAATACTTCTCAAATATCCCCTTGACCCCATGTAAATTTTTAGCATCCAAACCATTTTTTTTTGCAAAGTATTATGCATATCTACCATCTGTTGTGTGAAAAGCCACCTCCTTTTCTGTCTTTTGAATCTGGCTCCTACTAGCTTGATTTCATGGTGCCTAGCTCTTGTATTTTAAAAATTGATGAACAGTCACTTCCTTCTTGCCCTCTCTAGGCCACTCTGGAAATATGATGAGTTTGTCTTTTCCAAGTTGTCTCTTGTCCAGATTAATGAGTCATAGTCTACACATTTGTTACGTACGTGGAAGTTACCCCTTCCCTATTTTGGAATGGTGTAAACTGTTCACTTCTGTGTAGTGAACTCCTACATTCTCTGTGTACTGTTTATACTGGAGTTTTATATGCTTTCACTGGTGGGATGATGCATCTCTGTGTCATTATAGATAGAGGTATTTTCTGTTCATAGTATTCTGTTTCTGATACTGATGCTTCATATCTAAAATCTTTTTTGAAATGTTTGACATTTCTAGGAGGCAGGAAATTTGTGTATGTCCTAATGCATCATTTAGTACTTTCAAAGCACTACTTAGAGCTCCAAGGAGTACCTTAACAGTCAAGATAACAGCAACATTTGATGGGGCAGAACTAAGCATATTGAAAACCTCTCGAGATTCCTTGGAACTTGTACTGAGGCTAAAATAAATTCCTATTAAATAGAAATATATATGCAGCGGATAGAACTGTATGTAATCATAGAATCACAGAATAGTTGTGGTCGAATGGCACCTCTGGAGATTGTCTAGTCCAACTACCCTGCTCAAAAAAAGGTAGACTAGAGCAGGTTGCTCAGGGCCTTGTTTAGTCAGGCTGTGAATAACTCAAGGATGCAGACTTCCCCAGCCTGCCTGGACAACCCATTCCAATGTTCATTTAAAAATTTAAAAAAAAAAAAATTAAGAAGACAAACACACATTTAAATAGTTTCCTGTATTTCAATTTCTGCCTGTTGCCTCTTTTCACTGGATACTACAGGGAAGAGTCTGGCTCCAACCTTTTTGCACCCTGCCATTAAATATTGATGAACATTGATATGATTCTCTTCCTCCCCCTCTTCCCTCCTCCCCAGCCCTGGACTGAGCAATCCCAGCTCTTTCTGCCTCGTCTCATATGAGAGATGCTCCAAACCCTTAATAGTCTTTGTGATAATGAATTGTATTAGTAGCATTTTACTACCAGATAACGTGAAACCTGTTTTCTTACTCAACAGGACTACACCTGTTCTGTGTCTATGAAAGCTACCTTTTTTTTAATTTGGGCACCTATGAAAGCATTACACATTTTTCCACAGGCTTCAAGGAATGTGCAAGATTTTACACAGTACAGACTTACTATACCCATCTTTAGCTAAGAATTGATAAGAAGTTACTACTAGCATTGGACATGCTGGGACTCTGCTTGAAGAAGAAAAAGAAATAGCTGCTTAGTATTGTAACCAAATGTGTAATTTGTGAACATACTTTCTGACCAATGTGCCATCACAGCTGCTGTTAAATACTTACATTGTGGATTTTTGTAAATTACTAAGTAGTTGGAGTGTGATTAGTACTGCCCCATATCTTTTATAGTATGGAAAAACTATGACATAAATGCACATGCACATTCCAGCTGTACATGTTCAATGTTACTAAAAGAAGTGACCTTCACCAGTTGTCCTACCTTATGCTTTAATGTAGGTGAATATTTATTTCAATAACATTCTTCTTTGTCATTTTAATGTGTGATGTGGTATTTTGGGAATTTTTTTTAAATAATTCTGGCTCCCTTTCACTAACTATACAGTTCCATATAGATGCATTCTACTCTTGTCCTTCTTACACAATATCTAGCATCCTGCATCTGTTAAGTTACAGAGTTCTGATCTTTTTCTTGTACTAGTGACTGTTCTATGTTGTTTTCGAAAAATGAATTAGTGTTTCATGCTGGTGGCATTCCTGTCTCATTGTTTTATCCTTTATTCTATTCCTCTGCAGGAATATAAATAAGTGCATGATTTTCTTGATACTACTAAGAAACATCATACTAATCTTCAGTCAATTTACTAGTCTGTTAAAAAATAAATAAATAAAAAACCCTACAACAAAACCAAAGTAGAACTGTGTACATCTTAAACCAGAAAAATGTGAACATGCATAATGAAAAGTTTTTTTGATAGTGTGTTCTTTAAAGCTTTCTAACACTTATATTTCCAGGGTTACCTTGAAGAATTGGTACGACTCAGAGAAAACCAGCTATCTGAATCTGTCTCGCAGAATAAACTGCTGTTACAAAGAATTGAAGATATGGATCTAGCCCATAAAATGGAGAAGGAACAGCTGGAATATATCATTGTGGAACTGCAAGACCAGTTGTAAGTTAGTATAATGGAGAAACGTTGTTAGAGCAGTATTACTTAAATTATTTAACGTATTTAAGTATAATATGAAGAACTTCTGGTCATGTGGAAGTGAGTCAAACTTCTTAAAGAAATTGATGTATTTTAGCTGCTTCTTTTGACATGTCTTATATTCAGAAATGTCTCCCCTTAAAACTGCAGTAGTGTAAGACAGAATAATTCTGAGATTAATTTTTTTTAACCTGAAATAGCTTACAGTAAACTTAAATTGCTTAAATTTTTAACAAATTTTTATAAAATGTTCTTTATATTTTATTACTTCCAGCTTTAAGGCTACCCTTTAAAAAAATATTGGAAGCAGCTTCCTTTTGAATACTGTTTTTAAAATGTTAGGCAGGAAAGGATAAAGAAATATTTATTTTCTTTGTATAGATTCCATTTTATTTGCTTGTGGCTCAGACACAGTAGAATTTCATCTGGTAGTCCTAAAAATCTTCAAACTGATGAAACAGTTTGCTACTCACCTTTTCTCCAATGCAAGGTAAAATGCTAAAACAACAGGAGAAGGCTTAATTTTTTAACAGCATGTATGACTCCTAATGTGGTAAATATAGTTTATCTACCCAGCCCTGTCTGTTGAGTAGGGAGGTACTGTCCTTTTGCAGAGACACTCCCTGGTAATGTTTAAAGACCCAGATAGATGGAAGACTCTCTGTGTGGTGATAAATTGCCACAAGACTGCTATAGTATGCATCTGCGGTAATTGTATGTTCTGATCTGTTCATAACAGATACAAGATAAATTATTTTACCTTATATCTGGAGTAATTTGTTTGTGTCTGAGCCCTGAAGTAAAGTGGAAGTAATCTGTGGCCTTTGAAACAATACAGGATGAAGAGAATATAAAGATGGCTTTGGGGTACTTTGGTTCCCTCTGCCTAATGTCTGACAGAGTCACCACCCAGAAGGGTCTTTTCTATGCAGTAAAAAGTACTTCTAGCTTGTAAACAAAGTCATTTTGGTTTGTATTGTCTTTTTTTTTTTTTTCCTTTCCTCTCTCACTGTCTTGTGGTAGGTAATTTTATTGCCAGTGCTTGAAATGGATTTTATGAAAATCCTCAGGAATACAGCATTTGCGTTTTATTTATGCCAATTTCAGAGTTGAGGGGAAAAAAAAGATGTTTTTCTGAGTCTTTTCTTTTTTTTCTTTTTCTGATTGCCTGTCAGCTTTTGAGATACCTGTTCTTGAGTTCTTTTTCTGAACTTGCTGATATAGCTAATGATTCATGTTATAATTCTTTGGCCTCCCTGATTATTTGGGGGAGGTGCGGGGAAGGTGTAAGCTCATTTAAACCCACTCTGATACTTGGAAATTTTGAATGTTCAGACCTGCTGTTAATTTTTAGCTGAGCTATATGCAGTCAAACTAGTCTAAAGATCTCAGTCTTTGGCATTTGATTTTTGTTTGCTGGCTTTCTTACGTAAAGGCTCAAATTGTGGAGCAGTTTCTGTTGTATCTTGACAGTGTGTTCTTGTATAGCTGTTTGTGAGACACTGCAGTCAGGAACCTGGACTACACTAGATATTTGGAGAGAGAGAGGTATAATTTTGCATTGTTATTTCTGTGAGTTTAGCATGACTGTCAGATGAACTCTTCTTAAAGTGTGTTAGGAACTCATAGTTCCTTATGGGGGTGAAGGAAGGGAAGAACTATTCTTAGCAGGTTTCTGGTGGTCAACGCCAGTCATAATTAACATCTTGTAATCATTCTCCCTCCTCTCTCCTCCCCTCCTCTCTCCTTTTTCTCTTTTCTTTTTTTTCCCATTCTTATGTTTTTTATTCTAACCTGGCAGCAGAATATGCTGTATCATTAATGTGTCTGCAATGAGGCATGAGTTTTGGCCAATTGCTTTTTATGGTCCAGCTGTTTTAGAATGGTGTTCACGTAATCCCAAATCTTAGTGTTTTGCTCCCCTACCATTTGTAGCATTTTGAAGTAGTGAATGTACGCTATAATCTTTTTGAATTCTTTATCAGCAGGTAAGAGCAAGTTTGGGATTGTAATTCTGCCTGAGACATACTATATTACTGTTTGTAAAACACTTTGAGATCCGATTTAGGATCATTTGCTGTGTAATGGAAACTATTATAAATAAACATTCTATATTTTCTTTTTAATGATGCTTTTCTATTCCACTGGCTGTTGTTGTTAAGGTAGCAAGTTCTACCACTGCATATTTCAGTTGGGTATTTGTTGATGTTTCCAAAATGGTATTTCACAGGCATGCAAGTCAAAATGTTTTACATATATTCTCAATGGATCTGGGCAGAATCCAAGTTTATGTCTGGTCTGCCTTCCCTACTCGCCCCCCCTCTCCCCCTCCCCCCCCCCCAAAAAAGGAGGGGCATGGGGAATAGAGATCTGACTTTCATGACAGTATACATTGTTATTGTTGCTGACTTCGAAACCAGGTAACACTAGTGATCAACAAGGCCTTCAGGTTATAAATTAGTTTACCTACAGATAAACTTTTCCATGTTCACACTTAATAAGGCAGTTTGCTGTAAAGCATGAAATAAATATGGAGATAGGAGATTGGAGAAACCTGGAAGTAATTTTTATTTTACAGCTGCTATGCAAAACAATGTTCTACAATTTTCAGTTTTCTTAACTTTGTCTCACACACTTGAGTATCCAAACTGCAATGAACGACACAGTTTTCAATTTAGTTAAAAGCCATTTCATGGATCTCATGAATCCAATATCTGGAAAATAGTGAAGCTGAAAATGTATCAAATTAGTTCTTCACAAAGGAATAACATTTTTTTTGTGTCTCTCAACTTAATTGGATTTCTTCGTAATATGCTTATCCATCTGGGGACTGGATGTCTCATGTTGTTGGCAGGTATCTGATGGCAAATCAAGTTAAGTGAAACTGCAGTAGACCACCTGATCATCAGTCAGACACATTTAAACTAATGCACAGCTGATCAAGAAGAAGGATCAGACTAGATATTAGGAAACATTTCTGTACCAAGAGGGTGGTCAAACACTTGAACAGGCTTTCTAGAGAGGTGATCAATGCCCCATACCTGTCAGTGTTTAAGAGGCATTTGGACAATGCCCTTAATAATACGCTATAACTTTTGATCAGCCCTGAAGTGATCAGGCAGTTGGACTAGATCATCGTTTTAAGTCTCTTCCAACTGGAACTATTCTGTTCTATTCTAAGAACAGCTTGCTCTTCTACCACCCTTTTAGCATCTCCAGATGAAGTGATTGCCTAGTGATATGTGTCAATTGTAATAATGATGAGGCGTATTCTGACTTTCATTTGCGTTCTTCAGAAGTGTTTGCCATCACTGGGACATGTTTTTGCCTGGGACTTGTTGTGGTTGAACACTAGAGAACAGTACTTTTGGCTCCACTCTTCTATAGAAATAGTGTATTTTTATAGTGAGGGTGGAGCAGTTCTTAAGGCCTTAAAGTGCTTAAAAATAACAGCTCACAGGAGGACAGCCAAGAGAAGCCTGTGATCCATGGCATGTATAACTGAAGAAAACAGTTTGAATTCCGTAACATTCAAAATGTGATGGGAGAGGGATCCCAGATCATCAAGGAACTGTATCCTGGAGTATTCAGAATTCACAGAGGCAGCTATTTCTTCCTCCTCTAAGATCCTGCAAAGAAGTGTTGAATGTCTCTTGGAGCAGAGAGACATTTGATTGTGTACCCCATCAGTACAAAAATTCTGAGCACACCCCTCTAAGATAGGTATATTTATTTATTTATAAATTATATACATGTACTACTGTACTAATATATGATGTACATTATAAAACATACACAAAATAGAAATGAAAAAGGATGAGATAAAGATGAAATAAACACTTTTTTTTTTTTCATTTATTAACAGTACAAAAAGTATTTTCTTCCTGTACCCCAAAGTTTGTCTTGCACACCACACTTTGGAGACCACTGCCTTGAAGGACTAGTTACCCAGTCAAAGAAGTGACTGGGCAAAATTGGAACTTTTTGCCCACAACATCATTGCATTAAAACTCTTTATCTCGGCTTAAACACAATTTTTTCCCTCTTAGGGTGATTCTTAGTCTTTCTTTTGGCTTACACACTGTGTGTGTCTAAGGCAAACTCTGCTGATCTTTGAAGTTCAGATTCTGCATCTGAAATTGATATTTATATATGTTAAATATTGATGTATGATTACAAGAGAGATTCCATCAATTTCCTGAATAGTGGCTCATCTCCTGCATAGTGACTCACTGATGTTATAAAAGCTAATCACTTTAACAAAAAAATATTTTTAAGTAAAGTGATAAGGAATAAGGAAAGCATTGTATACAAAGGCAAAAAAACCCTCAACTTAAAATGCTTTAAATTTTTTTTCTTCTGCTGTGATTTTTGTTGAAATGACAATACTGATTTGCATAATGTTTCCCCACATGGGTTTCCTCCTAAGGTATTTTTCAGGTTTTCAGGCTGGTGTGCCTTGTGTAAGATGATACAGCCCCTTTGTCTCAACTGGTGCAATATTTTAAATTTTTTTTTTTTTAATTTATCACATGTATTGAAAATGTATTTCTTGGATTCAGTGGCTATGCTATATTTTATACTGCTCTGGTTTTTATCTCCCTCTGCTGTTACTTCCTATATCCCTGTCTTGTTCTGACGTTTTGTGGAGGGCCATGTGGAGGGAAGGAAAGTCAAGAAAACTCTTCAGTGTTTGGAATTCTGTCTTTGGTTATGGCACAGATAAGACTCAAGTTAAATTGTAGGGACACTCACATCTTACATTGTATTAAGCTTGTCTGTATAATTAAGAATATTTTGTATATTTTAGCAAGTGTTAAAGCTAGATTTGTTTAATTTGTCTGGCTGTTACTTCAGAATTGGTCAGTCTTTTCAAGGCCCAAACAGTGCTTGTACTCTATTCTTAATATTTTAATATAGTTGTCTGATAGATCCAGGAATACTGCAGTTCCTATCTGGATAATACAAATGTTTTTTTAAAGACAAGAGATGACAGTTTAGTTGCAACCCTCAGAGACCTGTTTGTTTCAGTGATGCTCTTTAATTACCGTAAATGTTCTGTGTATGTTTCCACTCCTGAGTTGTACATAGCCTGTAACTTGTGCTTCACTCTTTTCTAGGCACTGACTGTTGGAGTACTCTGTCCACATACCTATTTTTCCCTGTGTTATCATGGCACTGAGCTCAGGCTAATGCATCCTGCCTTTCAGAGAAGTCCATCAGCTCATTCTTGGCAGCACCTGAACATAGCCACAATAGTTCTGTGAGAGCAGCATGCCAGAGTAAATTCATACATGTTTAAGTTCAGGCAAAATAAGCTTCTCTGTTTCAAATACACCATGTCCTGTCAGATCTATTATGGAGTATTTAAAGGAAGCTTTACTGTATTCTTTATAGCAAAGATGATTCCTTTCCAAAGATTGATGATGCCCCTTTGATTGAAAAAACTTCCTTAGGAAAATAGTATCTGTGCTTTTCCTTGCTTTGTCAAGATTCTGTTTGTAAATGCTCTAGAGCCTTCAGAGCACTGCCACAAATACTTCGTCCAAGAGCAGGCAAGGGAGGGTCACAGGTGAAGTCACAAAGCTGTAGAGGATGTAGGTTATAACTGTGCTGTCAGGGACAAAGCAGAGAAAAGCTTGTCCAAGGAAACATAAGCAGAAGGGTCTGAGCAAAGGCTTTGAAATTTTGAAATTTAGCCTGTGTTTTGTGTCTCCTTGTGAGTAAAACTTTAAATGTGGGTTGCCTGGCTTTGAAATCCTTGCTCAAAAACTAAATCATCTGGAGAAAAAGGAAAGCTGGATCAATTTTTTAGCACTCTTACCTTCATCTTCAGATAGTCCTCTTGTAAGACTTTTTTTTTTTTTTTTTTTTAAAGAAACAGAATTCCTCAGCTGTGTAAGTACAGTAAATCCAATTTGTTGTAGCTGCTTTATTTTCTCACTGAAAGGAAGTGGGAGATTAAAATTTAATCTTTGATCTTCTTGGCGAATTTCTTTCCTAGAATGTCAAAACTGAGAATGCTAATCCTTCTTTCCTTTTAAAGCTTTCATGGATCCTTGCTATCAAACCATAATTCACATTAGCCACACTTTTATTTGTAATGCTTCCTGTATGTCCTCTGTCTCCCTCAAGTTTGCAGCAGCAGTTTTAAATCCTTAGAATTCCAATCTGGTCTGTTTTCAGCTCCTTTTCTCAACTTGTCTGTACTTTTTTTTTTAAATGGTGTAGAAAAAATATTGCCTATTTTGGCAGATGTTAAAACTGTTTTGTTTAGGCAGTGATTTGGATTTTGGTTTTGTGGAATTCTTTTGAAGTTTGCTGCAATATGATACTTACGTTATACAAAGGAGTGGATAGACAGCAGCGGGAAGCCAAAAGTTTCTGGATTGATAGCAGTCTGAAGGAAAGGATTTACTCTGCAAGATGCAGTAGGTAGGGAGGGATTTATTTATAAACCCTCATTATTTTAGTATCTCATTCTGAACTTTTTTAAAAGGTGGTTTAAAAGGTTTATATTAAAATAAACCTGAAATTTTAAAAAAGTTAAAAGCTCTTAAAGTTATTGGTGTCTTCAAGGACAAGATGTGTTGGTATATGTACAGCAAAATGCTGGCTGACTCCAGAGTGAAAAATACTCATTTTTGTAAGGAGCAGCTGATTTCTTGAGCAATAAGCTTTTATTAGCTGCCTTTCTGTTTGGATAGCAAGTGGTTGAGATTTAGATTGGTGATTTTTCTGTTTGTCATTGAGATATTCTTATGCAACCACTCAACATAATAAAATTTACAGTATTTTGTTACCCAAATTATAACTCAAATTAGATTTGGCAAAATTTTTTATTTGCCACCTGTTTTCCCTTCCTGTTTTTCCATTTCTGCTGTTCTTTTCCCTGTGTGTGTGGTTTTTTGTTTGTTCCCCCCCCCGCCTCAGATCAGATTTTTGTCCTGCATTTTTTTCATTCTGCAATTGTCTTAGACTTTGAAGCTCAATCTTACTGTTTGGATAGTTTGGTAGTTGTATTAATTTGCATTCAGCTACCAGGAAGAACTTACATGACTCACATCTTGCTGCCGCTTTTTTTTTTTTTCCTTTTGCCACCCCCCCCCTTTTTTTTTTTTTTTTTTTTAAACCAATATGGTCTTCTAGCTTTCCAAGTAAGTCAACATTGCCATATTTGCTCTTTTGTAATTAGAAGAATGGCATTCTGAAGGAGCTTATGCTGGTTTTGGCAAATACTTTTCTATGCAAAAGCTCCGTCTTACAGTTATAATGTTGGATATCTCTGCTGAAACTCTTGCTGGCTTAATATGTGAGTGGAAGTTTAAAAGAGTGGTTGTTCTGTCAACCCAAAGTTTACCCAACCAGTTTGTGGTTGATACTGCTCTTTTTACTGAACCCAAGGGAAGAAGCATGTTAAAATGGCAAAAAATTACTGAGAAGACCACTGTTTCTGGTGAAGTTTTCCTGATCCATTCTGAAGGAAGATCTTGATTTTCTCCCCCCACCCCCATAAAAATGTTCTTTTAAAAGTTCAGCTATACACAGATAATTTGTATTTACAGACTGACATGGAAAAAAAAATATCCTTGAATGACAAGCTCAGTTTGAGAGGATGTTTACTAATGGCAAATTTGATAATCTGTCAAAAAAAGCTGTTTGCTAAGAGTCCTCCATTTTCCAGCAGAAAGGACCTGATAGTTGAAGAATTGAATTAAAAGCTGCTCTTTACTTCTTAATAGTTTGGTTGCTAGCAAAGTTCAGTATTTTTCTTGTTTTCAGTCAAGACCCACTCTCTGGGGAAACTGGCTTCATTGTGCCTGCTATCTTCCTCCAAAGGAATCAGGCCTGGTTATTTGTCCAAGGACATGAAGAGTGTCAGTTGTGCACTGCAGTAGTATTTTAATGAGTACACGCAAAGTTAACATACTATAGTGTGGTTTGATCCATTCTGGATGTCGGTATTCTGAAATAAAATCTCCACCGTAATTAGACTAGAACTCAAGAGTCAAGCTGCTGGTACTTCTGCCAATATAAGCTTATCAAAGTTACTCCAAAGATCAAGGAAATCAAAGGCTGTATAAAATTGATCACAGTAATTTTACTACTGGAGGATATATTTCAAAATTTCTAGGAGGTAATTAAGGAGGACTAAAAGGATTGCTGAAGAAGCTTCAAGGGTATCTGTTCTGTGGCACAACTAGTACCGTTGCTGTGACACACAAAGATCTGTTGGCCACTCAGAAAGAGTAAGAAAATGTGGTGCAGTAGGACATGCCTGCTTTTTTTCACTACAGCGGCTGCAATTAGAAAGTCTGCTGGGATCTAACTGCTCTGGCATCTAATTTGGGGAATACTGTATCTGTGCACAGGGCACAAGTCTGAGAGAGGTGATATATTGCAGCATCAAAATCTACTGGTAAGTAACTCATTTTCATACCTGCTGATCTAATTTCTCAAAGTCCAATGACATACCAGTCCAGACAGCTCACTGTCTTGCTACAGTACTGACAATCTGAGAGTTCCCTTTTATTTTAGAGTTGCTCTTACAGATTTTAGTTATATTCATGTATGCTATTAATTTGAGTTTGCATTCCATATTTCCTGTCCTAAATAAAGGTTTTTAAAGCTTGTTCTTTCTTATTCAAATGTTTTTATTTTTTTAAGCTTTTATTTTCACTTTTACTTTTCACTACTCAGGTAGTTCTTGAACTGGAGCACTCATCTGATATAATTCCCTTTCTTAGGGAATTAGTCTGTTTGGTTTATTTCCTGTCTTCATCTGCTGGTAGGAGGGCAAATTGCCAACTGGACTGGCATTTTCTGGATTTGGAGAAATTAAACTTGCAGGTAAGAAATTACTGGTTTTTCATAGGTATAATTGGAAACAGAACTGACTTTTTGTTTATTAAACAAAAAAATCTGTGTAAATGGGTCTTTCAGAATAGGCTTCCAATGGCATGAATCTGGATTTGATCTCAGGGAAATTGGAAATCCAGTCTAGCTGAAATAAGACCAGAAATTTTATGTGGTTACCAAGATAAGGGTTTTCTGTATTAGCTTGGGCTAAACTTGAGATTAATTTTTATTATTTATTTTTAAATTCCCAGAGGTAATATAGTACAGTATAGTAAGTGACCAAAGATAATCACCTTTTTATATCATTTGTGTTTTGCATGGAGGAACCCCACGTACATGTCGTCTTTTGTCCCCATCCTCCACTATGAATGGGTGAATCAAGTCAGGTCACACTTTCAAGATGCAGAAGTCTTAGATGTGTTAATTCAAAGGAGTAATTTCTTATCCTTTTGAGAGGTAGCTGAGCTGCCAAAAGTGATGGTAGTGCAAACAGAACTGTTTGTGAAGTTACCTTATGCATTAATTTTTTAAAAAAAAAAGCTGCTTCAAAAAAAATTAAAAATTAAAAAATTGACCATTTGGATGATCAATTTTCAGAGTGGCTCGTATGTGATTGTACCAGAACAACTGAAAGGGCAGCATACTGTGGAGCAGCGATGGAAATGAGCAGTAATTTGTCAATTGCATTTTATTATTAAATGTGTACCATACAAAATGATATTCTGCTTGTGTTTAATAAATAATCTCAAAATAATAAATCATGAAATAAACATCTCAAAATAATAAAAGTTGAGGAAATCAGCAAGTAAATATTCTGAAGAGTGCCTGACAAAGACAGGGCCAGTGAATACTAGTGGAGTATGATGTTTATTAGAAGACTTCACTAATCTCAGTTTTCCCTACTTCTTAAATACACAATTAAAGGACTGAAAGTCAAACGCACGCAGAGACGTTTCTGTGAATAGCTGTATAAACCTGATGTTAATACTCTGGCTGTTGTTGTTATTCTTGAATAAAAGTAAGTAAATTTACAGGCCTGGAGGGAGCATATGTATGTGCACTTCAAGCAGACACTTATTTCTAACTTGGGAGTATGTTAGTGTTGATTAGTTAATGAATCATCAGTATTCTTTTGTAATAGGCAGGAATTTATTAGCAGGATGTTTTTACTGAATACTTTTGTTTGTTTTCTAAGGGAGCTTAATTTAAACAGCGGTTCCTGATGTAGAGAACAAAAAATATAAAAGTAAGCCAAATATTTGTTAGTTTTTAATGATGTATTCTAGCATTAAGATGATGTTCTCCTCTATTCTGCTGCTTGTTTTTCCTAATAAATTATTAGTTGCAGTAGTATTTTGAATTTGTATGGAGTTTTTCTTTTTTTTTTGTAGCCATTAAAAAAAGAAAAAAAAACCACCACAATTTAAATCTCATAACTTAAACAGGGTATCCTGGGCTTACATGGTGAGACTGTGTATATTATATTTCTCTTATATACATGTGTTATGGAAAAATCTATGTCATGAAGTAATACAAAGGGTATTTGACATTTTAAAAGCTATTTTTTTGAAAATACGTTCTGTCCCCACTGTCACCAATGCCTCTCTCATGTAATAAATCCCAACAAGCATTTTGCAGGGTTTGCTTTACCACTTTTCAGTATGAAAATAGCAATTCAGCAATTACTTCCAAAGGAATTAGAAATATTCTCTCTCTGCCTGCCATCTCTTCGCTATTTCTTGATTTTTTTGTAATGTTTTTAAGAACTTTAAACATGGTATGAATGTATCTTATAAAAATACTTGTTGGGGTGAGGACTGCTCAGAGCACGAAAAATAATTGTTTTCTTTCTGCATATTACAAAAGAGAGCTTCTGCTACTTTTTGCCAATGTGATTATAAAGAGATGGAAATGATTGTAGGTAGAGAAGATACCAGTTAGTGGATGGGGGGGAAAAGTTCACAGGCTTTCAGACAACCAAGAATTTTTTTCATGCCTAGATTAGGTGATGTACCATAAATTAGTTTAACCCCCCTTGCTCTCATAATAAATTCTTAAATATTCTCCATACTCTACACAAAACTTTCTGCACTCTGCAGTTTCACTGTGTTAGTCCAGGATACCCTATTAAGCCATAACTCACATGCTGCCTGCCTTTCATTCAGAAAATAATCATACAATCTCTTATTAATATCCACTGTATTCTCCATGTACCAACTACCTTCCTGAGATTATTACATTTAGAAGCCATTGTTTTTATCTTCTTTTTGGCTTTCAAGTTTTCTATTTCCAGTCTGAAGAAAGGGAGTTAACAGCTTGTTGTGTATGCTCATTTGATTGTTTTCACTCAAACTTGGGTCGTATTTCCTTCCTTTTTAACTTCTCTCTATAATAAACTCTTTTGTCTCTCTTTTCCTCTTCCCTTTTTGGAATGTCCTTGCTTTTACTCCTGTATTAAATGGCTTAATGTATTGTCTACAAGCCTTATTTTGAACCATCCTTATATCATCACAGCTACAAAACCAATACAACAATATTTTATTGAGTTTTATTTAAAAATAGAACGGCATACTTCAGTGTTATGCTTATGATGTATTATGGATTTTGTTCCTTATAAGTTATGAGGTAATATCCTTCATAAATTCTAAGCTTTTAGTCTTAGTCTACAGGCATTCGTGTTTCTTGCCAGCGGTTCGTTCTTGGGAACAGAAGAAATAGAATAAAATCTGTTTGTACATAGGCCATTCCAGTTCAGTGTGTTTTACTACAGACCAGCATTTTATACAGAAGCTTAGATACTACTTTATTTTTATGTGAACTTTTGGTAACACTTTTGAAATATTTCCCAGTCAAGGCCCAAAGTGTTCAGTAGTTCCTTTTTTTATGTGTGTAAATAACAGAAAATATTCATTTTATTTTTTTTTTTGAATATTTTGTGAAATGTGTAAATTTCACAAATACCCCTATTTGCCATTTGTACCTCTCTAGCAATTCTTCAGTTCTTAGTTTTGCTCTATGAATATTTTATTCTAATTTTTCTTCTGAAAGCTTTTATATGCCAAACTTACTTTCCTATACTAGCAGATAAATAAGTTTTAATAGTAATATTCTTCTTTTGGTTAAACAGCCTGACAGTAAACACAGAGGAAATCTTCATTGCACTCATTGTGATCATTAAGTCCTACTTCAAACCTTGCAGTATTGCAGCCTGGAGTTGCCCAGCACTAGTTACAAAGTTTGCATTCTGAGGAACAAGAGTGCTACCATAGAAATTCAACCTGCCTTGGATAAAATAAATTGTTGTCTTTTGAGAGCTCTTAACTTCTAGAAAGAGCTCATCTTGTCTGACCAAGAGCAGGACAGCACTCAATAATCTTGTGCAGCATTTTTTCACATTGTTTTGAAATTTGTCTGTGTTTTTCATTAAAACATGATCATATTTCCTTCCTTTTTAACTCATTTCTATAGTAGATGCTTCTGTCTCCCGTTTCTCTTCCTCTTCACATTTTTGAATATTTGTAGCAGTATAATTTTTGCCTTACGGTGATTAAGAGTTTGAGGATGATGTATGTTGCATAGACACGGCGCTTAGGGACATGGTTTAGTGGTGGACTTGGCAGTGCTAGGTTTACGGTTGGACTCAGTGACCTTAAGGGTCTTTTCCAACCTAAATGATTCTATGATTCTGTGCAGTTTAATACTTTGACTCTTAAAATAAGTCTGGTTAATATGCATAAATTGATACTGCCTTTGTTTATCTTGAGAGAATTGCTGTTTGCAAGCAGTGCCTTTAATAAGTCTTTGCTGCAGTGGAATCTCATGATACTTTAAAAATGGCTGCGAAAGAGCAAACAGCTAGATAATCTACAAGGCTGAAAAAATAGGTGGTAACTACCAGCACCTGCTGGTATATTTTGTCTAACTTCCTATTGTCTATACTACTGTTTCATATATACTGAATACTGTGTTTGGACTGATTTTATATATTCAAAGTTATTTTTACATATTTTTAAAGATTCAAAATAAAAGTGTAAAAGTTTTAAGAGGAAAATAGTCACTTCTGTATCCTACCTGACACCTGGTTTTCTTCCTGAGCATGGTGGAGTGGTTTAAGTAGTGATCTACTGGAACTGTCTTTAAATGTTGTTATGCTAAAATCCCTGGAGCAGTTTGGCTAGTCTTTGCTGCAGAATTTCTTTGTCCACACAGAAAGGGTTACATTTCAGGTTACTATAGCATAAAGATTTGTGGAAAAAGCCTCAATATAGAAACCTATGTAAAGTGCCAAAATTCCACTATTAGCAACTTATGTGTAGATGTGTGGTTTTGTCACCTTTGCTCAGCATGTTTGTTTAATAATAACTTAACACTGCTGCTGAGTTGTGTGGTGATAACATACAGGAGTTGTCCAAATGGGAATTTACACGTGTGTGTTATGTGTATGAATTTGCATTTAGTTACTGTGTGCATATTTGCTAACTGTGTCCTGTTACAAAACTTCTATGAAAACATACAAGAAGTCCTTCTGAATAAGGAGGTGATGTAGTCTAACTGGCTAACCTCATAAGAACATGCTAGGTCACTGTTTCAGTTTCCTCAAATCAACAAGCCTTTAACAGACCTGTTTAATGCTCAATGTACTCCATGGGATTAGGGGAGTTACCTGGGGAAGTGAATACCATTCAAGATATTTGAAATTATTGAGAGCTTTGGGTTATCAAAGTGGTATAGACCCCTCAGAGAGGAGGGTGAGGGGGGAGATCCCAGGGTAGAAAAGTTGATTGTCTACTTGCATGAACGCTGGGGAAATTCATCATCTTGAGAAAAGTTTCTTGAAAATAGTTTTGCTCGCTGTGGTGCTTTACCACCTTCTCTTGCAAAATTGCTGTGCATCTGTCTCCTCTCTCAAACTCAGCTACTAAAAAATCCTTACTGAACTTGCTATTGTCTTACCTTGTTATATGGGAAATTTTGGCTCTTTGGTTGGTGTTATTTGCCCTTACTGAGGTTCTTGTCTAATGTCAGATACCACTTCAGATACCACCGGAATAAAAACTGCATTGTAAAAACAGACCTGTTGACAACATTATTTGTGAATTCACATAAATGTATGTGCACCATGAATAGTTAATTTGCTATGCAGTTTGGCATTTCAGATAACAACATAGCATTTAGCTTTGAACTCCTGAGTACATTCGGTATGGAGATATGTAACATTAGCTATTTGCTTCAGGCCACAGATAGTCAAACTTGTTGTAAAGCAGCATTCTACTATTGCCTAGTATTTCATGGATTGGAGGAGTTATGGGTTAACAAGCAATATGAGTTTTGTTTCTAGAGTTGTTCTACAGCAGTATAAGGGTAGGTTGTACAATTTGAAAAAGGCTGATCTTGTCTTGGAGCCTGAAGAACCATGTGCTTTCCTTATTTCTGTCTGACTTCTGGCAGACGACTTCCCATATTGGCATATTAGCTTCCTCATTTCCAGAATTTTAGAAAACTGGTCTGCTTCATGGGAATATGATGCAAAACTAATTTGAACATGTAAGGTACTCAGTTAACCCATTTTCTGTAATTTAAAAACATAAATTACTAGGAACTGTAAGGTGGTAGAAAACAGAATAACTACGTGTTATACTTCACCTGGAAGCATATAATGAAATTAACATGTCTGGTTTTTAGTTCATTCTGTAAAAGTATTGTGGGGGTGTGTTTAAACTGAAAAAAAAAAATATTGGGGAGAAGGACATCACATTCCCATAATTGGTTTGCAAAATAGTTGGACTGTTAATTACCATCATGCTGGCACAAAGAATCTTTAGAATGCTGTTGCTTTTTTATTGCTTTTGCAGAAAGATTCTAACTTCAACTTTTTTCTGCTCCTAAATCCTTCTCAGTAGATTTCTCAGTTGCTTCCCCTAGAAAAAAATGAACAGTTTAAGATGCTTTATGAAAACTGCAATCTGTTGGTCACTCAAAGTAGAACATCAACTTGGTCAGGACTATTTGCCCTGTTTTTCTTCCTGTACCTTAAGGAACTGCATTTAATAGACTGAGATTTACTGCTTTTTGTATTCACAGGACTGTGCTAAAGAATAATGACTTGAGATCAAGACAAGAATTAACTACTCACCTCACCAATCAGTGGCCTTCCCCAGGAGCTCTGGATGTCAATGCTGTTGCCTTGGACACTCTACTCTATAGAAAGCACAATCAACAATGGGATGAGTAAGTTGAATATTTATTTTGATTCACCTTTAAAGGAACAGGGAAACTCAAAATTTTATCTTTCCCTTAGCATACTCTGAAGTGTACTCTATCGGAATTATCTCTTACAATGTACAAGGATCAGCTGGCAGAAAAAAAATCAGTTTATCTCACCATAAAAATTTCCTTCCTTTAGATTAATTAAAAAAAAGGAAGTAATTGCTTTAGGAAAAAACAGTGTTTTAGGAAACAAACAAAAAAAATAGAGTATTTAGGAGAAGAAAGATTAACTGCCTAGGTTTTTTTAGAAGACTTTTTAAGGACAATTGAAGATACCTAGTTAGATCTTTAAATATGTTACTATTAAATATTACTTGGTTTGCAGGAAGAGTTTTCAAAGTCTGGACCAACTTTCAGCAGAAGTTAGTCTTTCTCAGTCCTCTCTGGATCCAGGTCACTCACAGGATGGGAAGCAGGATGGAATGAACTTATTAAATGAAGGTACAGAGCCAGTCTAGTGGCTTCATTTTATTTTATTCTTCATAGCTCTGATCTTCAGTCCCTGTGAGATGAATTTTCAGTGTGAACAAAATATACATTGAACAGCATATTTTTTCATTGTTATGCAAATTGTTTCAGTTTCCCTAAGGACTATACTTCAAATAAGTTTGCATTTATGAAGATGCCCGCACCCCAATAATGTAAGACTTTGTGCTGTATTTAAAGCTAAGCTTTAGATACGTTGCATATCTTCCTTCTCCGTCATGGAACCAGAGACAGCTCAGCTACAAGGAGGATCTTCTGTCATCTTTCTGCTATAACTAACTTAAATCTTTTGAGTTTTTTAAGTTTCCTTTTTTCTTTCTTAAAAGAAAGATTAAAGGCACCAGATTTGCAACTACCACTGTCATGCTTACATCTTGCATTCAACATTTATCTGTGGAGATGCAGCCTGACAGTGTTTCTGTTAAAACAGAGAGGGGAACGTGATATGAACCATGCCTGTATATAAATGTAATATACACAAACACAGCCCCTTTCAAAATCTTATCAAAGTTGAGCTGCTCCATCTTGTGGGTGACTGTGAAAAGCAGAAAAATGCTGAAAGACTTCTGAAATAGTAGTATTTTGGGTACAGAACAAACTGCTATAAAAGTCCTTTTTGTACCTCATCAAATGTTAACTTTAAATAGACTTGACAATACAGAGCCTTAGTAGTTGATAACTGTAAAATTTCTTGGTTTTAAAATATCAAGGATGTAAAATTTAGAACTTTTTTTAAAACTGTGAACAGTCTTAAAATCTAAATTATTTCAAGTTAGCTTAGAGAAAGTGAAATAGAATCAGCATGGCTATTATGAAGAGATTTCTTGTGCAGATCTACTTTCAACTGGTTTTTTGCAATGTTAATCATTTGAAGTTATGCTTTGTTTTATCTTCTGTAAATAAAGGTGTGGCAAAATCACTGATAATAATAGTTAAGGTTTTGATTTCAAGACTCTATCTTTAAAGGTATCATAACATCTCAATTCTAAATTACTGAAGTTCATCAGTACCTAAGCTTTAATATAATTTTATAAGATGGTATGTGATCCTGCTGTTAAAATACCTCTGGTCTAACTCTCAGTATGGCAGTTTTAATTAAAAGATTAGAAGTAGTAAACTTTCACAATACTATTAAGCCCACTCATGTAGTCAGATTTTTAGCTGCACACTTGTTGAAATCAAGGGCTGTCCCCAAACAGTGTTACACTGCTCTTCGTGTATTTTATGTCCTCCAACTGAATGTAGTCTTTAAAGGGTAGTTTTTATGGGAATAAAGAATTATTGGGCAGGGCATGATTTGGGTTGTTTCATTTTTTTCTGACATCCTTGTCATGAGAATAAAACTTTTCTGTCAGGAACAGGAGACGCAATTTTAAGAAATGCTACTTTATAGGTGTGATTTAAAAAAAATCTGGTAGACTGGTTTATCAATAAAATCTTGTGCCTGTGACCTTTTTACGTTCATTTTAATCTCTAGTTTAAGGTGATCTTTTTTATTCTGCAGGTGAGCCAGGAGGATGAAATAGGGAGATGCTTGTAGATCAAATTCTTTTATAATGTAATTTATTAGCGGAGTTGTCACAAAATAACTTGAATGGATCTTCTGAGAAGGAAAGACATAAAATAAATAGAGAAATTGTCCAATGCAGTCTTATACCTATAGGTATGTTTCACATTAACTGTCAAGTGTATGTGGATGACACGGCAGATACTTGCACTGCTGCTCCTGCACTGTAGGGCTTTTTCCAGTGGTCGGAGCCTAATGCACTTCAAATTACCAAGGTTTAAAAAACAAAACATGTTTATTTTTAAAGAAATATATCCTGATTCCAGTTAATTCTACTCCCTTCTGAGGGATTTAAAATTACATCTCTGGTACTGATATTGTATTAGTAGCATCACTCCCATTTATACATAATGTACTCAACTAAAACTGGTGCTTGAGTTAGTAACTTCAGTTCACCATGTAGTCAGCGGAGTCTCTGAATCTCCTTCTGTAGGAGACTTACTACAGCCCAGCCTGCAGTGCATGGGTAGGGATCTCTTTACCGCCTGGACAGGGAAGGTATGGCATAAATTACGTGCCTTCCTAATTGCATTTATGAAGTATGCATGTGCTGAAGCACTAATAGGTAATTCATAATAGTGTAGATGAAACATTTTTTTCTATTCCCTCTTTTTCTTTTTCTTTTTTTTTGTTTTTTGTTTTTGTGGTCAGGTCATCTTGTGCTGTAAAAATTATTAGCTTAATTCTTGATTTTCTTAACAGGGAAGGAAGACACTCCATCATTGCTTGGTCTTTGTGGCTCTCTTACTTCAGTAGCAAGCTACAAATCTCTCACAAGTCTGAAATCAAGTGAATATCTTGCAAGTCCCACAACAGAGATGACAAGTCCAGGCTTAACACCATCTTGAGATACACGCAAGAAGGAAGAGCTTTGTGTTGTATGCATTTGGTTTATGTTCCATAAAATGACTTGCAATGAAGACTGCTAGTTCTGAGTTAAAAAATAAGCTGCTTTATTTTTCTTTTCATGGTTACCTGTTTAATTCACAAATTCTGTCAGTTTTCATTCAAACTTTTTTTTCCCCCAGAGGACTTTTCAGATGTTCTATTTTAGTCTTGAATTATTTAAAGCTCTTGATCAGGTAGCGGACATATAATCTGATGCTTATGACTGATTTTTAAAATGAAACAGTTGCAAATCAGTCCCCTACTTAACTGCCACGACCTTTGTTTCTCTTTGCAATGGCCTGGCCCTACTCCAGCCACGGTGCTTCTCTGCAGTGCTTTAAATATCTATCAACTGTTGCAGAACAGACAGGGAATCCTTAATGCCAGTCTTTGTAGGCAAATAAATATTTTACCTAAAAATCCAGCTTTTCATCTGTGTATGTGGCATAGGACCTCAAATAGCATATTTAACCTATCAACAGCTCTTCTGAAGTTGACTCAATGTTAGATTTTGCATTCTTGTTAGTATCATGGCACTTAGGAGATGTCTGAATCGCACTGAAGAATCACACTGAAACACTCCTACTAATTCTTGAAGTTGCATGTGAATAACAAATGTAAGTTGATCATCTAAGTCAAGCATACTTAGCGATTTGTAAATGCTGAGGAAACTCACTAAATGCTTTTGAGTGACCTGAGTTACAGATAATCAAACATTATACAAGAAACTTCTTGGTTTATTGGCCTTGCTGGAAAGATGGGGACTAAGGATGGTGGAGTTAGCACCTTGGGAAGTTTGGATTGTGTGTTTATTGGCAAGATCCCAAGGAGAGTGAAAAAGGGGAAACAAAGACAATGTAATGACAGTATTCTCATGTTAAAGATTTTTCTCATTCCTGTAGTAGTGCAATAGGTATTTTTTCTTGATTAGGTAATACCGCAGAACTTAAATTTAAGTCAGTTTTCTCAAATTACTTGCCATTGATTTAAATTACTGAAGGGGGAGGGGGGAAGGGAGACATTTTTTAAATGAAACTAACTTTCCAGGATTATCCTACAGTTTCAAAGTTTGCAAATTAATTTTTGAATTGCAAACTATATTCTTAATTCTTTGTAAGATACAATGGATCCTTTATCTATGAATTTTGCTAATCAAGGTAATGCTTATCAGTATGATTAGTAACTTTTTAAACAAAACTTAAATGCATGTAAGTACATTGTATTTATAAGTGCTAGGGAAGATGCTTTTTTGTGCCAAAGAAGTTTCATAAATTGTTTACACGAGTAGTTGCAATACAAGACAGATTTTTAATTATTGCTTACTCTTAGATGTTTACAGTATGTCACTACACTGTATGGTTTTAGTTGATTTGCCTCTTGTAACGGTACCTTGGCACTACTACTATAATCTCGTCATTTTAGGATGGGCTTGAAAGAGAGAAGATTCATTCTTACCTTTACTAAAAACTACAGGAAATGTTTAGCCTTTGTAAGTATGAGGCTTTGCATCTCTGGAATGCAACGCAGTTGGATTTAGCTGGAGGAGGTTCCAGATACATCTCCTCAACTCTCCAGTCCACAGTGCTGGAGGTCATTGCATCCATGGCAGGGTAAACAACTACTGATGCCATTTTAATGCAGATTTTTTAAGCAGCTTAGCCAAATCCACCAGACCTTGTCTTTCAAGCCCTCATGTACCCACTCAGTTAATTTCTTTGTAATAAACTGACCATTAAATCCTTTCATACACTGTCAGAATGTCCATTACTTCATGTAACTGGTTTTTTTGTTATCACATTAAGCATCTGTTCTCTCATGGCAGTTGAGTAACATTATTAAATACTAATTTGTAAACTAGAGATGCATTTTTACCTCAAATACAGTGAAGGAATCTGGATTCCACAAGTTAACATTCTACATCAAGGTACAGTGATTTAATCAGTCTTGTTTGCTGTTAAACACTTCTACATCCCACTACGTCAGTATTTTGGAGGGGGCTATAATCATGATCTTCAGTCATGTTTGCTGATGGCTCTTTTCTTGGAGCTACTGGTGTGAAATTCATGTGTCATTTAACTGAAGTCTTTTACGTAGTCTGACACCACTGTGAGTTTCTGGGTGTCATTTTGTGCATGGGAAATCAGTTATGTGTGTCTTTCTCAGTTATAAACGTTCATCATTTTTCAAAAAAAATGAAAAAAAATGCCGAAATTGTATGTTTTGTTGCCTTGACGTTCCATAAATGTTGCATGTAAATTAAACATTTTGTATCATCACTAATCACTAGGGTTTGCCTCTGTTTTAATCAGACAGGATAAAATAAGGCCATTTGACAAATTATAGTATTATTGAGCTTATAGCAAATTCTTTTCTTGCAAAACAGGGAGACTTTGTTTTTGTTGCTATATTTCATTCAATGTGGTCCAAAATCTGCTGTTACTTTCTTTCTCTTAGGCTTTATTTTGAGTTTCTAGTGTAAAATTACTTTGAAAAATCACAGTGGGGGAACAGTGTCAAACATCTATGGCAGTACCTCTTGCCTGCACTGTATGCAGTAACTTTGTACCTGATGTCTTTACAGCTAGACCATTTTTCAGTGCATGATGAATTTTCATCAAGGCCAAACATGTGCTGGGATACCTTCTGCATGGTAGAACAGGACTGAAGTCCATTTCTTGGGTAAAGCACGCCCCCTCATTAAAATACACAAACCATATAAAATTCAACCACTTCATTGAAAATGCATGGAAGAAAGGATGTAGTGAGGGTAGTTACAAAATAATTTTAAAAAAAAAAAAAATCATACAGAGGAAGCTGTGATTCAGTAAGTCAAGTGCCTATGGGCAAGGGAGACGCTGCAACTGTTCATACCACGCATGTGCAGCACACACGTGAGTAGCAGACAGGGGCTGGGTCTACAGCAGTAAAGTAAATGTGCTCTTCCCTTCAGATAGATACATGGCTGAGTCAAACTGGCATGGAACCACCTGTGTTTATGCCAGCAGACTCAGCCTTCAAAACCAGGTGATCCCATACAAACTGGGTATGGGGAATGCTCCCCCCCTCAGGGAGCATGGCCCTGCCTTGGAGCTGTGTGACAGTGACAGCTTGCACTTCCCAAAAACATGCGAGGGAGCGTTCTTCCAAAACACATGTACAGGCAGTTGTCTTCAGTGCTGGGTGTGCTTTAGAGTATTACCTTAAACTAAAAAGCCACTGCAGCACCTCTTAATGTATTCACCATGCTCTCTGGGTTTCTAATGAGCATGATGTACTTTTTCCAGTTTTACCTAAAGCATTTTTCATTTTAAATAAACCTGAGAAGAAGCCGAAGACTATTTTATAATATGCATTTACACAAAATATAGAGCTGCAAATAACAAACATGCACAGAATTAAACATGTATTAAGCAATAATAAATAAGCATTTATTGAATTCATTCTATATCAACCTCCTTATGGAGGAAGAATTGTATTGTACGATTGGAAGCCCAAAACATTTTCTAAACATCATTTTAAATACCCAACAAAAATGTTTAGTCAGACTGAAAATTAACACAGTGACAGTGGTTATTCTTCATTGCTCTGTCTGGCCTCTATTTTTTTTCCCCTTTTAATCATCACTGAAGAACAGTCAGAGCACATTCCCCCGCCCCCCGCCGCCCTTCTTTCTTTCTTTCTTTTTTCTCTCTAGCTACAAGACAAGTCACAAAATCTTCAATGATAGCTTAAGGGTCATGTGTATTTTCTTAGTCTTAAGAAAAAAGTGAACTTATCCTGTGTGAAACAGTTGTTTTTGTGAAGTTGTATTTGGTTACCAAATGTAATCGCAGAAATTCACTGGGAACTCTAGAAAATGCTTTGAGAGATTCAAATTTGGCACAACCTTCACCATATATTTTGACTTCATACAATCGGAAGAAGGAGAATCAAGGGCATTGGTTCATTTTTTCATTTAAATGAGAAAAGAAAGACTTTCCGTATTCATATGTGCTGATCATTATGGCACAAGCAGGAGCAACTTTAAACAGCCGTGGAATAATACCTGCCCAGAAGAGAAAGGAAAGTATTCACTATAATTTGTTTTCAGACTGAAGTGCTGTAGTACCATTTAGTGGTCATACTATATTGATGCCATAGTATATCAGCGTAGAACTGGGATTCTACCTGTCCAAAATACTAAAATTACTAGCTGTAGGTATTACCACTGTAATAATCCTATGACACCGTGTGGCCTGCCTGCCTTGCGTCCATTGTGTCTCTGCCCCTTCTGTCTCTCCGCGGAGGTGGGACACCTTGACCTGCAGGGCTACTTTGCTCCAGCACAGAAGAGGTGGCCCTGGGGGGGACAGACTGTGCACCCTCCCCTAAGTGTCACTGCAAACTTGCTGCTTGTGTGGGACAAGCAGAGGCTTTTGAACTCTCGGGTGGGACAGCAAGAGGTTCAGGAAGCCCTGAATCCTGAAATGGAAAAAGTCAGAGAGGAAAGGGCTCAAGTATCACGCTGGGCTGTACCCTCTGCTGTAGGTATGTGCCTCAGCCCTTCAAGCCAACCATTAAGTAAAAAGCGTGATACTCTTGCCACTGTCTCTGAAGACCTATAGCACCTTTACTAAAATGGAAGGATCCTGGTCACATGTATAAACGACAGAATTTAGGTGTTAAATGTCTCCCATTAAAATCAACTGTCATCTTGTCAGTGGAGTTTAGAAAGTGATTCAGTTTACTTAGAGGTAGGAGAATAAGGCTGAATCCACATGTCTACACATGGCCATCTACTTCCACTCGAAATGCAGACATTTATCTGCATGGAGCTAGCACAGATGCATGACTTATGGAAAACTTGTGTCCCTTTGGAACAGTAGCAAGAAGCCAGGCAGAATACCCCCAGTCATCTCACCTACATGTGGGTGACTGAACTGAGATAGTGGCTGATCAGGTGAACCTCTCTACGCTCCATTACTCATATGTCAAGACCTAAATGTAGGTATCCTAATCTGTGAACTAAATTCCACCCAAAGTGTCTAATAATATCAATGCTTTGTGGTGTCTTGCATTCTGCTGGCATCAGTGCTCTGAAATATGCAAATCCTGTTACCCAGCTATGTTACCCATTACTGTACAGCAAGTAAAGCAATTTATTCTCTTTCAGCGAACACAAACAAGTCTTGCAAGTCTTCAACCAACTGTATAGCCATTCAAACAAAGAACCCCAATGAACCAATGCAGTGCTGTCAAGACTTGTAAGTATCCTGGGTTTGGAATGTCTCCCACAGTTGTTCATTTAAGTATGAACTATGGTAGGCTTTTATCTCAATATCATTTTAATCTCAGAATCTTGTCATTTCCTCCTTACGCTGCTAGAGTCATACATGACAACACATGTGCATTACAAAGGACTTCTGTGCATGGCAACAACAGAGTATTGCCCCAGCCATCCAACAGAACAGGACAACAGCAGCCCCACCCATCAGGTAGACTTGCTGAAGACAGAAAGACATGGGAATCTTTTCCCCTACAGCCTGGGAGAAAGGCATGGGGGGAGCTGAACAACAAGTACCAAGGAAGTAAGAAAGCTTAGGGAGATGAGCATCCTGAGGTGGACACACAGGAAGGCAAGAGCACTTTGTGACTATGAGCATTTTATATACATTCAGGGTTGAATTTTCAATCTCCAGTTGCCATACATAGAAAGGAAGCTATTCAAAAGCAAAACACTTTGAGAACAGTTTAGTTAAGAAGCGATACTGTTTTAGTCTGGTGATACTTGGGCTAGTAAATTATTGATAGAACTACTGGAATGTACATATTCAACAAGAGCAAAGTTTCACCCCAGGTAAAGATTTGCTTTTGTTTAATGAATGACAGCAGTTCTTCACAAAAAGATATGAACCAGCAATTAGAACTCTTGAGGATGTGTAATCAGCTTGAACATTCACACTGTGAATATCTATTTGCCTTGTCACGTGAGGCTGGAAACTCTTATTCTCTCAGTTCCTGTCACATGTGGTGGCAATCCCAGACTGCCTTTGTCCATACTCGGGTACACAGAGTGGGAAATGCCTAGCACTACCTGAGTTTCCTCTTAATTCCCACTCAACCACAATACAAGAAAGGGAGAGAAGGTAGTGAGCGCGCTTGTGGATGGATGGCAAGTCTCAAAGAACTCCATTAACTGATAATCACAGCACAGCATATATGTGCTATCCCAAAACGTTACACGGTAACCTCCATATTCATATTTACTTGGATATGAATCGTGGACTGAGCAGCATGAAGCAAAACTTACAAGCATTCACCATGAAATGCATTTCTTTGTATGGTGGAGGAATGTTTAGTTATAGGTAGTTATAGGTTATATGAGAATGCAAGAACTCCAGTTTCTGGGAAACCAAATCTTTTCTTCTTGCTTTGCTTGACAGAGCATGCCAAGTAGAAAACTCTGACAGAAGCTGACAGAAATATAGCAGGATCCATGATAGCTGCTGCCAAATATCTATAAATCTGTGAACAAATTTCCATGTCGTTCTCCACAAGAATATTCTGGGATCTGGCTAAATTCGGCATGAATTACTGAGTCGACTGGTGATTATCTCAGAAGGGAGTCAATCCTTTTTGGTAACTACAGAAGTGGAACATTCCCTGAAAGATTTTAAGAATTAAAAGAAATCCTCAGTTTCAGGATGAGGTAACAGTGAGGGAATGGAATGTCATTTTTCTTGTCTCATGTCACACTTGCCAGCTCACAAAGTCCCTGTTCTGGCCAGGGCAGTATGGTTATGCAGTGGAAAAGACACTTCTAAGTCTCATGAGGTCTCAGGAGGCTCTATGATCACTCCTTGATGCCAGAAAGTCCTCTTAAAATTAGCCACAATGATTAAAATAAGGAGGAAAAGTACCTCCTGCTGGACCTCTCAGGAAAAAGGCCAGCTTCATTGCTGGAGGTTTTGAGTTAGTACCAAGAATTAGGTCATATGATTAGGTAGGCCTCACTGGTTTCAGAGAATTGCCAGGATTTGAAAAAGACATCAGAAGGTATTCCTGGGGGCTTCTTTTCTGTTCTATAAATACGCAGGGTTTAAATGGCCAAGATATCTTATGATGGTCAGGGATACATCTGTGCTGGTCTGCAGTAGAAATAACTACTGCACATAGTTCAGAGCTAAAAAGTGATCTTTGCCAAAGCTATAAAAAAGACTAAACGACAGTCTTTAAGACAGCCCATGCAAGAAGCAAAATAAAATACATCAAGGAATTATACAGCTAAATGGGGTCGTAACAGTGATATTCTGTCTTACTGAATGGCTCAGACGAACTGAAACAACACCAGCTACATACTAAATCATGTACTGATGTGCTGAACACTGGACACAGCTGGGCAGCAATGGTCCCTTGATAGGTTCAGTGAGGGTAAGAAAGTCTGTAAGATGTGTATACTTGTATATACACAAATGCAATAACATACAAGTAAAATTTAAAAACTTTGTCTCAATCAGAACTCATTGAATTGTCAAGATTGTGTTTCTCCATCTGTTTAAACATAAAAATTTAACAAATATTTTAAATAATGTTTCTAGTTGGATAAAAAATTTTAAGGAAAAAATTATTGGGGAATAGTTGTTGCATGACCTTGAATGTCTCAAATATTATACAGTATTCAACATAATTACTCCCATCTAGCAAACAAATACTAATATAACTGCCATATCTTCCAGTCCTCTGCAAAAAACTGCATCAAAGTCCAACTTAAAAGGACTGCATCATAGGACAGATGGGATCTATCCTGGGCTACTATTCCACAGGCCAATAACAGTATTTTATTATGTGAATTCTATTTCAAAATATCTATTCCATACTCAGACTTCTTGGGTTCTCGATAATGCATCTTCTTTAAAGACTAAGAAGGAGACCGAAAAATACCACTGAAGCTTAAGCTCTGTTTCCAAGACAGAAAGAACCAAAAAAAATTGAGTATAGAAACCAGTATGAGATGAAGAACAAAAGTTAGGGTGGCTATTCCTAAATATACGTGCTGCAACAGTACTGACTGTTTTGAAATTTTTAGCACTGGACTAAAAACTGCATCTAAGAAACTTTCTCAGTCTAGAAACATCTCCATACTGTAGCTTCCAAACTCACAAGCCATTAAATTTCCTTTGTACCAATTCTTTCTGAAAAACCCAACCATTACAGTTTAAGAAATCAACAAATTATTTAAATTTGAAAGAAACTATTTCATGAACTGAATGTTTTCCCACCATTTTTCATTGCCAATACAGCCATATCTGTCAAGCCCAATCCCTCTTTTTTTTAAATAAATCATCTCCATCTTGGACAGCTGTAGCTTAGTAACTTATGAAGACTTTACCAAAATTCTCTCTGGATGTATGCATGTCTGTTGCTTTATATATGCAAAATATTCCATAACTGAGAGTGTTCACATAGATGTAAATATTATATAATTTATGCACATTAATATCTATAATCACTTGGTACTGATTAAAAAAACTTCCCCTCTAGTCTGAGATTTTTTAGAAAGATATCAAAAGATTTACCAGCAAATAATCCAGTAATCCCATTTTTAGCGACAATTTTCCTCATAACTGCCCAGGTTGATGTACAGTCCCTCTGTGGAACTCAATATAGCATAAGAGAACAGTAAATTAAGCAATATACACAATACCACAGAAAAATATTTTTAGAAATGAAAGACAGTCACTTCAAATGTAATTATTAGGTTTAATTAATTTTATGTTAATTTTATCCATAGTTTTTATACAGGATGTTAAATTCATACAGTATGCAAGTTCATACAATACTCAGGTTAAAATAGCATGACATGGAAAAATGTGTAGTAATGCCTGAAGTAAGATACATGAACAGAGACAATATTCCTTACTAGAATAACTGATAAGAGTTGAAAAAAGTCAACTAGCTTTCAAACAAGCCAGTCCCTTTCCATGTCACTTTATACATGCAGCTAAAAGATCATCACAATTCAGATTTTTAAACCAGAACTTTCCTTTATGGTGAACTGAATCTAAAGGTAAGTTTTGAGAATTGGTATCAGAAGAATGAATATAATAATTAAGCTAGGACACTACAACGTATATCTAAGTTTACAAAAATCAAATCCCCCAACATGTATAAGTTAGTTTAAGAAAGTATAGGTCTATGAGATATGGATCGCAGTCCCTTGTAGAGCTAAATCAGATACCATAAGCAACCTAACTACAGCAACATCAAGAAGCAATCTGCATTGCAGACATATGCAACTGTTTTAAACAGAGGAATTTTTTTTGTGCTATTTCACTCTGCACGTGCTGTTTTCATTGATCTGTAATATGAAAGTGGTGGTTTTTTCTAGAATAAAGTTAAAACAGTTTCATAGAATGCATTCAGCCGGAACATCCTACAGCATCTGGAAGCCGCAAAATATTTTTGCGGCCACAGAGAGACAATATATAGATGTATAGTCAGTGTCCAACTCTAACAGCAACAGGATTTGGAAAGAATTAAACTAGTACAAATTATAGATACCCATAATGAAATTTTAGATATATATTAATCTAGTTAATATCAACCTAATAAATATATGGCAGCTACCTGTGATTCAAAGTGGTGTTAGCAATGAATTTTTACATTCATCAGCACAAGAGAAGAATTGAAACACAGAAACTATTTATATTTAAAGCTTTTTTGATCTTCGTCTGTTCTGCCATGAAACATAAATATGGTTTTCTGAGAATTATACCAGCTAAAAATAATTTGCCTGAGAGAACAAAACCTCATGCCAAAAAGTGAGCACTAAGTTTTCATAACATCGTTCTAAACTAGGGCCTTCGTTTCTAAGCAGAAACTATTTGGGCACTCAGCCTTTTTACTGGTCTGTAATCTTAAAGCCATGATTAACATTTATTTAAGTTAATGAAAGTCCCCCACTGGTCCAGGTCCCAAGTAATGGAAAAAAAAGTTTTTAGATACAACTTGAATGTGTATAAAATGCAGTGGTGCTCTACTGAATGCAGAACAGAAAAGAAACTTCCTTCCTCTTTCATCCTTTAAAGCTGTTAAGATATTCACTAATATGCCCGCAAGAATAGTTTCTTTGAAATCACACAAAAATAAGGTAAAAAAATACATAACCTGAGCACAGTGCTTTCTCTCTCTAGACTAATATTTAACAAAAGAAGAGTATTGTTGTGAAGGAGCAAGTGGTAGTGAATGTGCAAACATTTTATCATGTTATTTTTATCAACTCAAAAGTCTATTTCAATAGATCACTGTTCACCTGAATGTTTTATAAGAAATTAAATTTTTGCCTATTTAAATATAACTTACTTAAATGTATACAAATTTGCAATTGGTCTACCTAAATGTAATAGCTCTGGATATTTTTGTTTCTATTTTATACCATCTTATTAACCTAAATGGTACTGAAATCACACCTCTTCCCTCCTCCATGCTATTAATGAAATATTGTATTTATCCTAGGAGATAAAAAATATCCTATAAGATGTTACAATTTGCAGAGGAAAAAAGGCCTTAGTGATAGAATTTTTAGATAAACTTCAGAAGAAAGGACAAATATTTAAAATTCCTACCAAAAGTTTATATACTCAAACACTAAGTTTTTTTTTTGAAACATTATGGGTTCTTTTTCTCCTTACCAGCAACTTACTTTTTAAAGTCTCACTCTCCCAAAGTTCAGTCTGCCTATGTGTTTTCACTACATCAAATGGCAGAGTTATGACAGCTGCAATCTATTAGGAAAAGAAGTCCATTTTAATGTTAGAGCACAAACAATTAAAATGTAATTAAAAATTTTAAATTAAAGTGCACTCAATTTAAAACTAGATTTGATATTCCAAGCACCTGATATTATTAGAAGTCTTGTATTTCAGAACACTGTAATTTATTCAGATACACCCAATCAGCTTGAATGCCAGGCCATGTGTTTTGAAGTAGATGCATCCCAAAACATACACCATTTCTGAGAGAATCATATAAAATCATACCTCTTTAAAATATTTTATTAGTGATAATAATAAAGAGTAGTACTGGAAACAAAAATACATACTTACAGAGCCAGATGCTGCTCCTGAAGTAAAAGCAATAAAAAATGTTGGTTCATGTGCACCAACTTCCTTGCACATCATCTTCTTGAAACGTTCATAATTATACCAGTACATTGCTATGGTTATAAAAAAAATAAACTCACATTACAACACATTTGTACATCAAATACAGAAATTCTTTTATCAAGTACAGATGTAAGAATTCTACTGTGGCAACAGCAGCAAAAAGAAACAAGAGCTGAAAGCAAAATAAAAGTGTTCTCTGTGATGATCCATGGACAGACTGCCTCATTCCCTTTATATCTCCATATTCCAAATTTCTTCATATGATACAAATTAGCCTAATCATTTTGTGATTCCCTTAAAGTAACCCCTACCTTAATACAATCTAACCCAAGCACTACAAAACTCACATAACTGATTTTTTTAAAATTCAATTTAACATAAATCAGAATGTAGGCTTTTAATTATTTGCTATGTTTTCAGGCATGAGCTCACTAATTCTACAAAAATGTGTTTCATACAAAATGAAAGGTTGCTCAGGACTGCCTCATACTCTTCTGGGGGACAGAGTGTAAAATTTAATCCTGAGAGAACCAAGAAATACAGTTTTGCTCTCTGGAATTACTCAGGGGGGGAATGCCTCCATTAGGACTGTCAAGGCAAGTCTGACTAATAACTTCTAGGAATAACATCTGTTTTCTGGTTTTATCTGCTGAACTAAACTGCACTCCTTCTGCATTCTAACTAAAACTCTTTAAACTGTATGCTACTGGGCTGAATTATAGCATGGTTCCTTGTGGCAATTGGTCAAATAAATTCTGCAAATGACAGCTGTGTATCCTGAAAGATAACTGTGCCTCATTCAGCACTGAGTTCTGGAGGTTGTGCCAGCAGAGAAATATCAAAGTATTTTCTTGCTATGAACATTGCCAGCACACATGCCTGGCCTCCCAACATTTTGCAAAAGTAATTGTAGGCAGTATCTCAGAAGGCATTCTCAGGGTTTGAGGAAAACCTACTATTGAAATGTATCAAATTCTAATTTAATATAAATTATCTAAATCCAAAACTTCGCTTAAGCACCTGCCGGACTCCCTTCCCTGTATACCTTTTACATTTATATTCTCTGCAACACTGCTTAAAGAATGACTCAAGTGTTATTGTTAACCCAATTCTTGTGCTTATAAACATTCACAGCTTAAGTTTTATTCAGTCTAGCTAGCCTCCCAAGGGAACATGCTTGAAGCACATCGTTCACAGTTGGTCTAGTAACACAGTGGGATTCTAATCACCCTGTGCTGCTTGAGTCATGCTGTGCTGCTTGACTGTTTTCACAGAGGAGCTGCTTTCTCAGTACAAATTGTTACACTGACTTTAATTTCTCTTGAAAGAGCTAAGTGGAGCTAACTGCAGCAAAAGTGCAGACTGTGCTGTCAGAATACCAGAAACCACGATGCTGTTGGGGCATCATTCAAACAGAAGAGCTAAGACTGAAGGTATTAAGGGAGAACATCTTAACTGCATAGAGTATTTATAAGGAAAAAATAATCAGAAAACACATTTGGAAAAGGCATTAAGCAGCATTAAACACTCTTAGCTTTATATCATCAGAGTTTTGTGGCATTTAATTTTGGTTTGTTTTTTTTTTTTTAAATACATTTTCCTTTACTCATGCACCTAATTGCCTGCTCAATTCTGGCTCTTTAACAATAGTCCTTAACGCATAAGGCAGGAGCTGCATGTTAACCTGTGCCTCTACCCTTCCAGCACCCCATGATGCCTACAAAGTACTGGGCACAGACAAGTGCCCAATAGCTGTGAAGTGAATGCCAGAGCAGTGTGGAGACTGACTTAAAATCAATGAGGATGTTTTGGATCAGTGGAGGAACAGCAGGCATGGACACAAGAATCTGAAAAGGGCTGAGAACACACAGACATCACCCTAGTGCCCTCTTCCTTGTGCAGTCCCTCACAGTCCTCTGATCTTCCCACTCTGTTAAAAGCAGCAGAGGGAAGGAAGATCACTAGCTCCTGCCACATTGCTACAGACAAAAATCAGTAAGAGAACAAGAGTTTCTACCTGAAGTCGGGCAACAGGAATTAGATGAAGAATTTTAGAGTTACCTTACAAAACTTAGCAGAATAGCCTAAGAGAAAGATGCATTTGGCAGAGAAGAAAAATAAGTAAATTAAAAAATAAATACTGAACAGGAAGTACTTTGGCAAAAGGTTGAGATGAATTCTGACAGTTATCTTTAGCCTTAGAGAAGACACATTTCCATAGGTTCAGAAGCCTTCCCTATCACAGAAGGCTAAATTAAATCCCATCAAGCAACAGGATCCTTAAGCAGGAAATACAGTCCAACCACAATCTTCAAACACCTACCAGTAGCAAAGTGAAAGAAAACAGAGTATTATTCATTCTGAAAAGAAAACGGCTGAGATAACTTGGTTCTGTTAACTCACTTAACTGCCAAGTGCAATTTTTAACTAAATATCCTAATCACCCCCATTTACCATGCATTGGTCTGGTTCACAGCCAATTTGAAATTTATTCCAGGTGCACATCTAAATGTGCTCAAATTCCATGAGTCCAAACCAATTATCAGTTCACTAGACTGTCTGGAACCACAAATTAAATTACATGTCAGATTATCTTAAGAATGAAGTGGGAGAACAAAGATAGCAGGTCAAATACTTCAAGGGTTCTCTGCCTCCAAAAATAGGTTTGAAGCATTTTTCTGGGCCAGCACAAGGTGTTCAAAGGTGTTATTTCTGGTACTATCCAAAGGACAGAAACTGCTTCAAGGACAACTGATGCCTAACGATCTCCAATTGCTCTGACAACAACAGGCGTCAAGGAGACAGGGGCTCTCACCAGTGGCATTAACAAGTGGGAAAACTGTCCTTTAGCAGAGTCATCCAATTACCTCTGGAGCTCACAACATAGCAGACGTGTGACAAAAAGGAAGAAAGCATGATCTCTTCTGTCCGTGTTATCTTAAAGAATAGTCCTAGGCCTAGCTACGCTCTGTATCAGACTCTTCTAGATTTTCAGCTTTGGAGCTCTGCTAACAAGTGTTATAAATGAATTTAGTCCCAAACAGGATTCCAAACAAAGTTAACAATTTATTAAATGAATAAAGGCAAGCAAACAGCGCTGGGCACGTGGGGAGCTTCTGCTCTACCACAACGCGCGCCGTGAAAAACAAAACAGCTTCTTTTATAGTCTAACGTTCGTTACATATTCATACTAGGCGTGTTCTTCTCCATCTCCTGGTTGTGGGGGTGCTTAGAAACTTATCTCTGACCAGGCTCCCCACTGTTCGCGCTGGACAGCAGACATCCTGTGCAACAGCCAGACACCCTGCACAGCACCAGCTGCGGTCACCAGAACCCGAACAAGTTCACAACAGACACCTCCTGCTCAACAAATACGTACAACAAATGGCTCATCAAGGTCCCAAGCACTGCAATCCCTGAGGCCAAACACACATCCAAATGCCTCAGTTCTCCTCCAGGATAGTTAACGACAAAACCGGTTTTGGGTTGGCAAAAAGAGAACGAACTATGTACAGATCATCTGTCTCCTCCCGGCCTGCGGTTGTACAAGGATCGACAAAATGGTTGAAGATTACATAGACAGTGAGGGTCACATTTTATTATGCGGCCCTAGCATTGTTTATATTGACACGAATCAGATGAACATATTTCACACAAGTGATGCTCTAGCTTCATGTTTTTTGGAGCAGTTACACAAACTCATTCATCTTGCTAACAAAAATTCCTGAAGACACTACTGTGTCACTCTCTCTTTGTACATGTTTTCAAAATTAAGCATCAGAACACTTAGATACAGCAAGTTTCTCTATAAGGAAATAGCCACTCTACCTATTACAGAGAAAATTTCCTACTGAAAGTCTTCAAAAACAGCCATTGCATAAGCTAAATTTTTGCCAAGCATAAGCTAATTTTTTGCCAAGAAAGGTTGGACCAGATGATCCTTGAGGTCCCTTCCAACCTAGTACTCTATGATTTTATGATTCTAAAGGTGAGAAGAAACAGTCTAAGTATAGAGAAAGGGAATGTAACAATGAACCCCAACTGGTATTCACAAACAAAATGGGGGGAAAAATAAAAATCAGGTCCTCAAAGAATTTATAAATAAAAACACTCAAAAGAGAGCAAATCTCAGTCATTCTGAAAGCTAACCATTAAAATGACCTAAAAAACACAGGAAAAGTCTAACAGTTATGCATAAACACATCTTCTGGCATAACACAAACTTGCATGGAAAATAAACCCCACCTGAGAAAGGTACGTCTCTCAGAACAGTAGAACTCCAGCCCCTCCACAGGGAAAACCATCCGTCTGTAGCCACTTTACTGCTGATGCATGTGTACAGTTGCTTGTATGACAACTTGCGATACTGCATTCTAGTTCTGATCAGCTCCAGGGGGCTCACTACAGTAACTGAACCAACTGCAAATGCGAAAAATGTGGGCTTTTTTTTAAATCAACATTTACTAGTAGTATTTCCTGAACATTAAAGTCAGGTCTCACCTTGCTTTACATATTTGATTCCTTTCAGCTCTCCCATTTTCCTTGAAATAATTCCCAAAATAAGTTTCCTTTCCAGATAATACCGTATCTATTCACAGTACTTAAACATTTGGACACACACGCTACCTACCTTTTTTCAATACTGACATGTTGTAATCCATGTAACATGTTAAGAATCCTCATTTTCAGATTTATTACTTAAATAGGCTGAAAATTTCAAGTACTTGTAAAGATTACTTTTCAGTAATTACCATTTTTAAGTGTAACTTGAAGAAAGTGCACTTGGGGTTTGGGTTTTTTTCTTGTTAAAGACAAAAATGATGGTTAGAGATTAAGCTTTTATTGATTTCTAAGCATCTTTGCCATTCTTATTTTAAACTATCAAGATTATTTAGCAGGCAATCTGTATCTGATAAAGTAACTCTCTTGCACCTCGTGGAAAGGTCAGTGAGTCACCACTCACTAACAAGCTCCCATCACACATGTAATAGACGATTTTACTTTTCTCCTGTTGCTGGGATAAGGTTTCTTTGACATGTGAATTTAAAACATGGAGCAGCCTAATAAGAACAATTTGCCACATCACCACAGAATAACAATTATTTTTCTACTAGTCTTCCAGTCCCCCTCATAGATTTCACAAGTAGAATATGGAACTACATTCTCAGAGTCTTCTAAGAAAGCCCAAAAATATATGACATGAGCTACTTCTACAAAAATATATAAGGAAAAGAATAAACAAAAGTAAGAAAATATAAAAAGAAATTCAGTCCCTTTATATCATGCAGCAGTAAACCAAGTACAAGTCCAATTTTAATTTTCCTTGTAATTACCTGTGTAGCTTCCATTATAGAAAATAATGATGTTTATTATTAGATTCACCACAGAACAGACTTAAATTAAACTGTCCTTGGTAGAAGTCTAGAACTATCAAATAGTGAATAAATTACACATGTAGTGAAAGTGTAACACCAAAAATAATTCACATTATTCCAGGTTAGAGGGTTATGTTGCCCAAGAAATACTGCGTAATTACAGTATTCCTTCCTATGCCCAGCTCCACGTAATATTATCCCTCATTTAAAGCCACAGCAAATTTACTTTAAAACCAAAACAGAACAACAAAACAAAGCCAAGAAAACAGCATACACGTATTTTATTTCACTTTAATCTTTAAACAGGTAACAACTTACATCTGCTTAAGGCACCTGCAAGAACTGGAATGTGTTCATCATCCTTTCCTAGTCTAGATTTCAGAGCTTCACTCAATTGGTCATAGCAGGTAAAATAGATTACTGTGGTAGGAAGTGCCATTATTCTAAAATATAAGAGATGGAATCTAAATTAATACAAGGAAAGCAGAAACATAAAGTCAACAAACTTGTATGGATATTTTGCTTAAATAAGGAAAAGTTAGATCTCCAGCTGTGTGTTGTTATGGATGAAGAAAAAGCATTAATCCTGTGGCTTTGATTCACTGTCTCTAGTTCAGAGTTTCAAATTCACAGATTTCTCAGTTTTCTAGTTTTTAATTTCATGAGGAAAAACTATAAGTAAAATGATGGTGGATTATCTCAGTCAAAATGTATTTCATATCAGCTTCAGAACTATTTGGATAAAGGAATGGAATTGAAAGATGTGAATATGAAGCAAGCAAACAAAACATTATGGAAGCAGCTACTAACCTTAAATTTTTATTCATTTAACAACTGGCGAGTATTTTCTCTATCTTAATCAATACTTAACGATTCTCATTACTTGAAAGACAATGTGGAGTGAGTAAATATAAGTTTTTTCCATTCCAGCATAGTACAGACTATAATAAAAACAGCTAGATCTGTAATCATTCAGTGTAGGGGTAAAGCACCCTATCTTACTATAAAACTGCAATTATATTTTTGTGTTATGTCTGTGCCAATATAGCACATACCACCATTACCAAAAAACAATGAAGACTGTCATGCTTGGAAAACCAACAATTCATAGTTTAGCTCTTTTAAATACTGTGTACCTCTCTCCAATCAAGAAGCTGGTTGTTCTCTGCAGGAGTACAGAACACATGTTGAAGAAAAAACTCTGTCATGGCTGAAATAGAGACCTCTTAGTTCAATTAGATCCTAAAGGTTTGTATTTTGAAATTGCCACATGCTGCAGGTTAAATAACAAGGCCTGAGCTCCACCATGCTTTGCTTTTTTGTGTTTATATACTGAACACTGTGTGCAAATCAAAAGTGTACCAGTGCTTTCCCACTGGGCTCTTTGACTTGGAACAAGAGAACTAACTGTAACACAACACTTCAGTCTTACAAGATACAACTTTAATATACATGTTAGATTTGATCACTTTCTCAGATTGCTTATGGAGGGGGACATAATTATAGAGGTCTTAATTACTATCCATACTAGGTTAATATGAATAACAAGATAAAAGAGATTGGTGCTGTTAAGCTTAAAGAGAAGACGAGGAGGGGATTTGTTAACAGTGTTTGAATATGTAAATTGCTCTTGTGGAGAGAAAAGGAATGATCTGTTTTCCATGACAAAGTTGTATAGGATAAAAACCAATAAATTCTTTGGAATAAAGAAGATTCTAGTTAAATGTTTAAAAATAAAAATTACGTCAGGGTAATGAGGTGCAACACTACAGTGTCTGTGGAAACAGCTGTGTTGCTTATTGCAAGTCATTAGCAAAAAGCTAGGATAGCAAATCTCAATCAAAGTATAGCATTCTCTAACGATCACTTTTCACCCTATGATTCAATGATACTATCAAGGGGATGGTTACAGTAAGGATACCATCTCTAAAAGGCAGAATGAAGTCTGATATTCCTGCTTAACTACTGAGAATATATTAAGGAAGTTGCAAGGAGGAATCTCAAGATCTGGCAGAAATTATACTGTCTTTAGATGTTTCTGATACAACTGATTACATCACTATCTGTAACTTCAGAATTTACCAATATTTTTAAAATCACTTACAAATAAACATACTCATTTGTCTAAATAATGGAGTTAAATTTTTAATAATAATTAATAACATGTTACCAAATAAACCCTCCATTCAGCTTACAGTGTTGGGGGAAGTCCACTCCACAGTGATTTTATTCCCTCTATTTGAATAATTTTCACAAATGCATCCTAAAAATATAACCAGGCAAAGAGCAATAATTAGCTACAAAGCTTTTATACTCAGTAATATATTTTAGCTGGCAGAACACAAAATTAATGTATTAAAAAACTATGTTTCTAAAATGGCTTATCATTCTAAGATCCCAATTTTGTAGTTGCTAACACTAGCTATCACATTTAATCACACAAATAGTTCTATTGAGCTGAACAGAAATATTTGTGTGTTTGAAATTAAGAATTTCCTTCCATCTTTAAAGGACCAAAGTAGTAAGTTTTTATCAGTAACTGACAGCCTGTGAGTAAGTTATTTTCAGAACTAATACAACACAGCAGCAACTCGTGGAAACTTCCCCAAATAATCCACTGAAATATTTTTTTTAATACGTAACAGGAGTTCTTGGCATGAAATAGCAATTAACTCTCAATGATTCTTCAATACTTGCTTTCTCTGACAACAAGTTGACAACATATATGCAATGTATATACACTATACTATATTCTTGGAAGCCTACAATTAATACCACAGCTGTCCCATATATTCCCAGACCACTGACAGCAGAGGAACACTAAACCTTGAAGATCATTCAACTGAAATCACCATCAAAAAGACAAACTTCCTAATATCAGGATACCTAATGTTCTTAAATATTTGGGGGAAGAGGTTGAGATTTGATGGATTGGAATATGCTTAAGACCAGACATTATCCCAGGGCCTCTGTCCTGGGTTCAGCTGGGATAGAGTTAATTTTTTTTTTTTTTACAGGAACCTGGGAGGTGGGGGGGCATAGCCGGGGCAGCTGACCTGAACTGGCCAAGGAGCTATTCCATACCATGTGACATCATGCTCAGTATATAAAGGGGGAGCGGGCCGGGGGGTGGGCTCTTCTTTTCGGTGGGGGAAGTGGCAGAGCGTCGGGTCCCGGGTGGTGAGCAGTTGCACTGTGCATCACTCTTTTTGTATACTTTTTCATTAGTACCGTTGTTGTTGTTGCAATTTCTTTGTGTTGTTCCAGTAAACTGCCTTTACCTCAACCCTCGAGGTTCCAGGTTTGTTTTTTTTCTCTCCTCCGTCTTCCCCCCATCCCACCGGAGGGGGGCGGGAGGAGTGAGCGAGCGGCCGCGTGGTCCTTTGTTACCGGCTGGGCTGAAACCACGACAGCCTCAAAAGATACAGAGCCTGACAGACCACAAACAGGACTCACAGGAAGAAAAAGGCAAATAGCTTTAGAGGAGACAGCTTTGATGGACAGAGCCACTGAAGTAAAAAGTTGCATGGGGAAAACAAAGACATGATTTATTAAAACAAGCCTGACTTGAAAAAATGGAGCTTTGAGAGGGAGTCAAGAAGCCCTAAAAGGTCCTAAGATGATTTGACAAAAAAGACACTTAAGAGGGGAAAAAAAAAGACAGAAAATGCTATACTAGTATTTTATGTTTTCTCCAAATATATTCTGTACTAGTTAGTTTGTAAGTTTATACTAGCTTCAACAAATTTACAGGACAGGAAGGTATGGAAAAAAGATTGGAGAAAGGACATAACTAAATCCAATGACTGCACAGCATATTTATATACCTTACTAACTATATGGGCAAATACAGCAAAACATCTGTACAGTCCTGCCACTGGAAACCTACAATGTCCACTACAATTTTCTTTACCGCACAATTGTCCAGCACTGTTTTTTTAAAAAAATGAAAGGAGATCCAATGATATCATAGTCATTCTTCTTTATGAATCACCTTGTCATAGCAAAAATGGGCCTAAAATCATGTCAGTTGGAAAACTAAGCGACGTTCTAAAAAATTATATGGTAAAGTTAATTGAAAAATTCAAAATTGTGAAGTTATTAATTTTTTAAAAAGATAACACTGTAAAACTCCTCAAGAAACCTTTTGCATGAATTTCATTCTTCTCAGAAATTTAATTCTGAAAAATCCTTGATCACGTGTGTAATTTAATGGCAGAGTCAAACAAAATCTTGATTAATGAAGCAGCATCACAGTGTCCAACAGCAAGTCTGCTTCCAGTGTCTGAGTAAAATGCTAGTCCTACAAGTTTCAATGGATCCAGAACTTGACACATGAACTTAACTTTGAAATGCTATCTGCATTGTTAGTTCAGCTCAGGAGCATACTGGGAAGATCTGTTGATAGAAGAGCTATAAGTAGGTACAGAAAATGAGTACCTGCAATCAGCAACTACTGACAATATAGCTCAAGTGGGGAAAATAAAATCATACAGCCAGTATCCTGTGAGGAGAGCTGTGCAGCTGCCTCCTTGTTCATCTTAAGAAAGGAATATGTATTTTCTTGTAGAAGGTAAAAGTATCATTAATCACTATATAAATTACACAGTGTAACCACACGAACGCCCTCTCAAATTATAACAGATTCTACTGGAACTTGAAAAAAAAACATTTACAGCATGCTACTTAAAAATGTTTTCAATGTACAGTTTTATATAAATGTAAAATGTTCTTACCAACATCCCTTTGAAACGCCCACTTTTTTTATACCACGCTTTGCTGTCACCATTCTCACAAACACATATATGATCCATAAGGCCACTGGAGTATACAAAACACTTTCCTAATAAAATGGTGTACAAGAATATAGTTAATGCTTGTAAGATTGTTCTTACTCAGCAGCAATTTCAAATTGGATATAATGGCAACACAGATTTATCTCTGGTTAGACACAGTGGGGCAAAATAATCTTGGAAAGTCAATGATGACATTAGGTAAAAGGAAAGGGGGAACAAATGCAATCCTCAGAGTGCCAGACTAAATGAAACTGCCCTCACAGGCTCCAGGAAATGTGTTTATGTTATACCACCATCTGCTGAAGGCTAAAACCAACGCAAGACCTGAATAGCAATATTATATGTAACTATGTGAACATCTTTCAGATTTTTAAATCTTTTATTAAGTAGCTTTTTATTAAGTAGCCTCAGCATCCACATTACAAGTGGAGGCATTATATCTTAGGTTAGACTGTATTTATACTAGATCATCCTCTCTACTTGTTTTTGATTTCTTCTACATCATATACCTTGAACCTGTTTGATAAAATATTATTGCCATTATGAAAACACACTTTCAAGCTTCACATTTCTGAAGGGTTTAGAATTTACTAAAAAAACAGGATAGAAGGCACAAGTATTTTTCGTGATTTACAGCAAGTGTGACTGGAAATATTAATCTCCACATATAACATGGAACACCAGTCATCTCCTTTCCTTTTGAATCCGATTTATTAATTACAACTAAATAGTAGGAATCATTGACATATCTTTGAGTGCACAGTGTCTTCATCTATTCAGAACCCTAGTGGCAAGTGACTTAGGTAAGACTTACTACTCTTTTTCAAAAGTCTCTGGATTCTGGAGGAGCTGAACTTTGATATAGAGTCCTGATCATATAAGCCCTCTGATGAAATATTTAGTTATTAAGAGCTTTTTTTTTTTAAACTCAACTCATTAATAGTTGTACCTTCTGCCACAATGAAAATACTAAGACAGACAGAAAAAAAGTCTGTTTAAAATAGTATTTACAGGATTTTTTTTCCACTGTGTCTGTTCACTGGCAAATTCTTTCTTTAGCAATTTCAGTATATATTGCTGTGTTGCTCTCCCCCCCCGCCCCTTACACTTAAGAAACAAACACAACTATTGTGAAACAAATAAAAACATTCTGTAGCTCAGCATTATGATTATTATCAGCTAAATACAACAGCAAAAAGCGAATTATGCCCTCCACTATACTACACATTTACCTTTGGAGAATGGATTGCTTTGGGCTTGCAGTCGAGTTTTGATAACATCAAGAGGAGTTACTAAAATGAAACAGAAGTCATTCACAAACACCCTGCATGCCCTGAAAATGTACAAGTGTACAGATGCCTTATCATGAATTTCTACGGCTTTTTTTTTCCAGAGGGGAAAAAAAAGAGGCCTGTTTTACAATGTTATCAGACAGAGGCAAAAAGGAGAACTACAAATCCTGTATGGTTTGCAAGTGACGATATGTATCTTTTCTAATTTACTAACAGTTGCACCGACAACAAATATTAGAGATACACAAAGCTCATCCAAAACCCATTGTGTCATCTTGTCTGAAAGTGCTAAAACTTGTGCTATTATGCCCTGCTGCTAACCTTTTATAAGTGGCATACCACAAGGCATGTAAGATCAGATTTTGGCCTCAAGCATGTAAAATATTACAGCATTTTTTCATGTGTTTATTCTTTTTCAATAAACTGACCATAATAGCGATGTTCAAAAGAAAAATTTTAAACTCATGACATACTTTCCTTCTTTGCTGTGTGTAGAGTTGTTGACTTTAGAGTTGTTGAAAATTAAATGAAGGTTTAGTGAACATTTCATCGTTTCCGCTCCAGCCCTCACAATTATTACAGGCCTAGACATGCTGAACACTACAGTGGCTGGTCAGCTGGACCAGCCTCTACTGATTATATTGACTGAGGGCTTGATTCAGTTGCTTACATAAAAGCAGCTAGTGCCACCTGAGTCTCTAAGGTACCCAAAATACCTATGCAGTTGACAGAAATGACTGCAGCAGCTAGAGGCTAAGTCAAATACTCTAGCATGTGTCTCACTGAACACGTTCCTGTGCACAGGCAACTGACTCACACCTTAGCTCTCTATTGATGCCTCTCAGTTGACTAACAGGAGGTTGAATACTTGGCTCACATTTCCGTATCTAAATGTGGGGATCTAAATGTGACTCCTGCAGCTCAATTCAGTTGCTTAAAAGTTGGCATCTAGTAGTATTTTAGCCACTCACACATACTCTGCCTCATCCCCCAGCTGCCACTTCAGAAAGGGGCCAGTCTCCTATACCTCTTGAGCTCTCGAATACCAACACCTTACGCTGTACTAGAATCTTACGTACACACAGTTGGAATCCATCCTGGAAATGCCACAGGTCTGATGTAGCTTTGCTTGCTACTTTACCTAACATCACAGGACACATGGTATTAGGACAGACTAAGAAGAGTATGAATTTGACAGGGTCCTGGTAAGATCCTATTTTGTAAAAATTTGGAAATTTTGCAGGGGAAAAATCATGCTTAGAAAATTGCACATTTCCCCGTAGCATAACCAGGGTTAAAAGTCAGAACAAAAGACTAGCTTAAGCCAAAAAGTAACTGAAATACAAAGTATAAGCTAACGGGCTTGAAGAGCTCCAAGGGATACGAAGTACTTAACCTAACCAATCCATGCCTCTTTGGGTACAGGTGGGGAAGGAGGTCCTGAGTGAGACAACTGAATATGAAGCAGATGAATTCCACAGATTATCCAGAGGTTTAAAGGCCTAACAAAAAGCTATCCTTAAAAGCAATGTTTAGGGACAACCCTCCTCCCCCAATAAAAGGCTTTACCAGTGTAAGACATCACAGCAGAGTAAATTAATGTTACTACTGAAGTGGTAACATGAAGGGGACATCTCACAGGGGCCACACTTGCAGGATTTATGTCTTGTACTGTAAAGCAGTCTTTTATTTAAAATCTACTTTTAAGCAGCAGGAAGTATGGAAATTAATTTTTATTATTAATTTTGTTTCTTGAAGAAAGCAAGCATTTAACTACTACACCAAGAGGAAAAAATGAGAAGTCAATAAAAATTATTCATATTTCAGAAATGGTTAAAGATTATCAGGGATGGGAAAGATTTCAATTAACCACATTTGTTAAAATACAAAAAATTATGAGACAACTATTCAAAACCATCCTTATTGAACATATTAGTGGCAACTGATAAACCATATATATGTAGACATCATGCTGAGTCAAAATGAAGAGTAATCACTTTGTAAAGCTTCTCTCTGTGGCAAGCTTGATATTTTGCCTTACCAAATAATGATGTAATTATAGCTCCACAGCAAGAAGCTATTGCTTTCTGAATAATGGTTGTTTTTTCTAAGTTGCTATCACTCATTTTGGTCATGGCTTTATCCCTGGAGAAGAAAAACCCATTAAGGAACAGAAAAACATATTGCAAGACGATGCTTAAAACCTGCAGAAAAATCAAAGGAAAAAATATTTTAAATTTTCACTAACGCATTATGTATAAGCAGCAAAAATGTAAATACTAGTTTTCTACTTGTATACAAGCATCTCTGTTATTTTTTGAAATCAGACTATTTGCGCCACGTTTTATAAATACGTTTTCTAAATGACAATAAATCCTCCAAATCCTTCCTACATAAATTACATTGTTTATATTTTTTTGTAAACCACATTAAACATTTACTATGTATTACCTCTTGCTCCAACAAAGGGTTTAGGAGCATGTAAATAATCTGTACAAAGACAAATTCCCAGCCTGTGGCCCATAAACTGTAGCACATCGGAATAATCCATCTAGCCCTCCTCTTGCTTCCATCGAGAGGTCTCCTGGTTGATCCAACAGTCTCAGCCTGCTAGTGATGACTATATATCCTGGCAAGCTCCTCATCTAATAAACACTAACTAGTATCAACGCTACCATTAAGTATTAATTCCTGGAACAAATCCTGCTGTATGGCTGCACAGGCAAGGTTACAATACCTTAGGAACGTACTCACAGTATGTAAAAGTAAGCTTATATACTCCCAGCATCTGCAACTAGCCAGGACTGGAGAAAATAATAAAACCAAAAACATCCCAGAACATAAAATCCCCAAATAAAGGCGTATCTTTCAAAGTGCACGTTGTGCATAAGTCCATTCATAACTTTATTAGTTTACGTTGATATAAGCTTTTTATTTGCTCTACGGGAACATTATGTTTTGCTATTTTCAGTAAGTTTCATATATAAGAAAGAATAAGCTGCATAAAACGAGATTCGCCTCTCAGATGCTAACAACTACTAATGGGGGGGAATTGCCTTTTTTAGTGTATTTTTCAACGTATAACAAACCTACCTTCCAGAATAGCATATATGACCCGTTTATAAGCAGCGACCGGGTTGCAATCGCCGGAGGCAAAGCTCTCCGCAATAAAAACGTGGAGCATGCCCAGCCAGGCCCCCCAGCTGCTTGCCCCAGCCCACCAGCTGACTGTGAAGCCATGCCCCGAGCTGGGCCGCCGATCCGACCCGCCCTTGAGCCAGGGCATGCCCCGGGGAGCGGTGGGGGAGCCTCCGCGGCGGGAGGCGCTGAACCCGGTTAATTCCCCGGCCTGCCAGCACCGCGCCTGCGCCGGCAGGAGGTCGCTGAACCGGGCGGTCGGTTGCTCGCTCCTCGGCAGGTCCCCGGCCCCATCTTGCGGGGGCCAGGCCAAGAGACTCTTCCCTGGGATTTCTGCTGAGGAGGGCGCCCACCCGCTCCCTGAGGCGAGGCGAGGCGAGGTGAGGGAGGGGGGTGGCGGCGGCACCCCCCCGCCGCAGTAACGGCCGGTGACCTCCGCCTGCCGCAGGGACGCCTTTCCTTCCCTTCCTTCCGCCCTCCCCTCACGGGAGGCACTCCGCCTCCCCACCGCGCTCCTCCCTCCCCCTCCCAGCGCTCGCCCCCCGCCTGCCCGCGCCCTACCGCGTGCGCCCGCGCGGGGCCGACCGTTGGTGAGGCGCGGCCGGCGGCGGGGCGCCGGGCGCCCTGCGGGAGGAGGAGCGAGGCCCCGCGCGGCGGGCTGGGGCTGGCGGAGGCGGGAAAGCCCGGTGAGGGGAGCGCCGCCCGGAACTCCGCGCCGGCTCCTCAGCGGCTGCGGCAGGGAGGGGCGGGCGGGCTGTGGCGAGAGCCGCCGGGGGCGCGGGGCTGCCGCCGCTGCCGCGCGCCGGGGAGCTGAGCGGCCCCGCTGAACCCCCCCCGCAGGTACGCCGGCGGGCGGCGAGGGGAGGAGGATGTGACTCCGCGGGAAGATGAAGCCGAGCGCTGCGGAGGCCGCCGACAAAGGAGCGCGTCCCCGTAAGCGGCGGGTCGCGGGGGGTGGCCCGGGGGGGAGCTGCCGCGGCCCGGCTCGGAGCTCGGGGGGGCGTGGGGGAGGTCAAGCCTTTCCCGCCGTCAGCGGGGTCGCTTTCAGCCGCGGCCTGGTGCCGGTCTCTCGTCGTGAGCCCCCGCAGTCAGCCTGGTGCTGGGTTTGGGCCTCTTGCCTCCGTCAGGCTGCCCGGGTGCGCACGCCTTTGGGCGGGCTTTGTTAGCGGTGGACAGCGGAAATAACCTTTGCGTGGCTTGGGGAATTAAACGTGAAACCGCGTACCTGAAAAGTGAGCTGGCTAACTTGTTCTGTTTTACAGGATGCTTCCAGTGCAAAGAAGCTAGTAGCTGTGTTGAAATTCGCTAGGCCACCGCCGTGCAAACTGCTCCACCCAGGCAGATCTTCACGGGTATCAGGAGCGTTGCACGGAAGGCACGTTAGGCCCAGGGCGTTAAAATGCAGCCGCTTTATGGGAGACACTCTGCTGTTACTGCAGTGCTGCCAACTCACTCCAAACTTTTGATTATCCCTAAGAAGTTTAATATGTACTTTCTAATATGGATTCCAGTATGTAGTGTGTTAATTTTTGAGCTGCTCTGGCTATCACATGTGTGTGCTGGCTATAACACCGTGTTTGATCCCTGGTCACCTACAGAATTTCACTTGCACACCTGCTTATCATTCATTCATCTTTTCTGTTTAGATTCTGAATCAGTTACACTATCCTAAGTCTCCCCATTTTCCTATATCTCCAATTCTTTTGGTCTCCTAGATTCTACAAAACTAACTGCTGTCTGCTGTTCCTGCTTCACTTATGTGCGTTCATAACCGTTACTTACAGGATCTTGCAGCATGAGTGGGTGGTTCTGCTCCCTCTCCCATCTAAGACCATTTCAGGGAGGGAGAGAGAGAAGACATAACAGAGGGACTGTTTTGCATGTTGGCTTTTTGCCTCCAGAGAGGCCTGATCACTTCTGTAGCAGGAAGTCTCTTTTGAGCCTCTCGAGAAGAGGAGCAGCTAGGAGTAGGCTATCAGTCAGTGAGGAAGAAAATACAATGTGCATGTCATGGATGATTCTGTCTCTGTCATTGGTTGTAAATGGGTTCCTGTGGATCTAAGAACAGAGAAGGTGTATTGACAGCATTCTTTGGCAGCAGGCTACACAGGGTTGCCCTGTTGCATAGAGAATCAATTCCCATTCTTCATTTTGTACCCGACTCCTAGTATTGTTTGGTGCCCCATAGCTCTTCTGCTGGAATAGGCTGTTTAGCCATTCTCTCAATGTTCTTCTTGATTTTGTGTATCTGTATTCTTTTTCCCTTAAATCATTTACTTTACAGACTGACAAAGTCTTAATCTATAAGGTCATTCTTCATGCCTTTGATCGTCCTTGTTACTCTTTTGCAGGCTGTATTTAAGATGTGGCCAAGTCCTGCATTTATGAAGTAGCATAATAAAATTAGCCGGTTTATTTTCTGTTTCTTAGCAATTTCTTCTTTTTTTTTTTGATTGCTACTCAGTATTGAGCTGATGTTCTCATAGAACTCTAGCACATTCCAAGATTTCCCTTGAGAAATGAGGCTTATTTCTCACCCAGACTGATTATTTTATTATTATTATTATTATTATTTGCTTATTTAAAATGTCTAGCTTAACAGTTAGACCTGTGTGGATGGCTCTGCGCTGAGCACCAGTGAAGTTCATCAGCACAGTTTAATTACTGTATGTGGTTTCTTAGTTTTAGAGTAAAATTAACTGGGACAGAAAGAGTGGTCGTAACTAGAATGGTTCTGCACTTTAAGCTTAGTTTTCCTGCATCTCAGGTGGGTGCTCAAAATTCAGATAAATATTAGAATCTAGGTCTTGTATTTTTTGGCGTTTCAGCTACTTTTGACCGGTTTTTGTTCTAATGAGTCTACAGGAATCCTTTTTGTCTCAGATGAGTAAGAGAGATTCTGTTCTAAAATGGTGTTCTTGTGATTCTCAGTTACTGTGCAAGTAGTGTATGTACTGTGGTACAGAGATAGCAAATACTTGCCAAGCTGGGTGAGAAAATTGATGGCATTGCATAGCAACTGAAATAAAAAGTCCATATTAGGATATGATTTTAAGAAGAAGCTTTTAATGGCTATATGTGGTATTATTATTAATGTCTTGGTTTTGACATGTTTAACGTATAGCTATTTTTCAAAGGTCCTATATTGCATGGAAGCTTGCCTTGTCCATTTCCATAATTTAGGAGTTTTCACTTTTGAAAAGAAAAAAATAAACATGGTTTGTAAAACACTGTCCTGTTTAAATTCCCTTTTCTTTTTTGCAGCAGATGGAATGCAAGCAAAAACAGAAAAGATAAGATCTTCTCTGAAGAACGTGAAAAAAGATACAGGAAAACTAGAGAAACTTAAATATAAGCCACTCACTGGGAAGGTGTTTTACCTTGATATTCCATCAAATGTGATCTCTGAAAAAATAGGAAGGGACCTCAAAGAGCTAGGAGGGGTAAGTTAATGAGCGGAGGCCTTTATGAAATAAGAAGAAAATCTGTGCATGTAGAATGCCTTTTCCATGTTCTTTGTGACTGCATTTTAATGTTATTTTTTATATGTGACGGGGTTTCATTTTTTTATGTTTGTCTTAATGTTTAATACAAACGGTTAGCTTATCAACAAATTATTTTGTGTTTTTTTTCTAGAAGCTGCTTTGGTAATTGTAACAAAGGTGTTTATTATAAAGATTTGTTTTCAGTTGATTATTCATTTTCTTAAAGTTTTATCCAAATTTAATAAGTTTCATTGTTTGAGGTGATTTTTTTTCTGCTTCTTCTGACTATTGACACGTTTACATGTTACAACTAAAGTTGTTCAGCTGAACCTGAAAGACATTAGAGGAAGTGTTTTGCATATGCTTACTAAAAGTCAGTAACTTCAGTACTTTCTGCACAGAGTATGTTGATGAGTATTTTTAAATACTCATATTTAAATCATAAATTTTATAAGCATCTTTATACTTACTTTTTTTTTTCCTAATTCTTCTGTGTGGAAGAAACACTTTGATACAAGCAAGTACAGGATATCATAGTAACGCACAAGCAATGCAATTGCTTAGTCCACTTTAAACTTGAACATTTTGAATTAGTGTAGAGGAATCTTGGCAGTTAGAGTATTAAACAGCCTTTAACCACAGAAGCAAAAGGGATCTGCTTAAATCTCTAGCTATTCTAAACGTTGCTTTGGTAATAGTTTGACCTCAGTGGAGTGCTGAGCAGTTTTATGAAATTGACACTTGTTAATCAAGATGCTGTCTGAAATTATAGTAGAGGTAAGGAATAGCAATAAGATTGTTTCAAGTTAAATGCATCTCTTTACATTTAGCATTAAATGAAAGCACACTATCTTTTGTCTTTCTAAAACAGAATTTTAGGAATTCATATGTGAAAGGTGAGGTTGCAAATCAAAGACTGAAAAGGAGGGCTTTTGTGTTTTATCTGAGGAGTATATGCCTAAATCTGAGGTGCCCAGCACTGTCAAGATCAACTACCACGTGTTTCGCTGTTACTTGTGCAGAGTGCACTCAAAAGTGCCTCTCTGTATATGTCCCATTTCTGTAAAAGGTAGATAGACCAGAATTGGAAGGCACAGTTTCAAGCTTGCTGCCTGTGCGGTTTGTGCTTTCCATACTGATTAGTGGAGAAGAGGAATATATTTTAATCTACATAAACTGGCAAGAAAGAACAAGGCAAATAGAGCTGATGATCACACAACAGTTGGTAACGAAAGACTGAAGGACCAAAGTGAAGAGAGTAAACATAGGATAACCACATATTTTGTCTTGCTGAGTATGAAAATATTATGAATCTACTTAAGTCTTTTAAGTTTTTGAGATGCGTTATGAATACTGTAGGTGTGAAATACGACAACTGTCCTGAAATTTTTATTTTTCTGCTGGTTCTAAACTCAATGAATTTATAGCTTCTTGCAAACTGTAAATTACATTTGCATACATATGTCTTTAAGTTTAGCTGAACACTTCTACGTAATTTCTGTTACATAAAATTATATAAACTATGATTTTCCTTGAATTATTCTATTACTTCTCAATGCAGTGTTTGAATTCTTGTATTTGGAAAGTATTACAGCTAAATAGTTCAAAGAATGATAATAATTGAAACAAAGCAAAGCTCTTTTGATAGACATTACAAAATTAAAAAATTGAAATTAGAATTTGTGACTGGTAAGATGCTACTACAGTTCAATTGTAATCGTCATCCAGATCTTTAGAAAGTATCTTCTCGTTAATTCCATATTTTTGAACTTAATTATTCTAGAAGTTTTGTCACTTTGCTTTAAAGTATGCAATGTAAAATTGAGTTACTGATTTATTGTCCTGAAATAATTACTTGCTTTGTATCTTTATATTTAGAGAGTGGAGAGTTTTCTTAGTAAAGATATCAGCTATCTGGTGTCTAATAAAAAGGAGGCAAAATTTGCGCCAACTCTTGGTCAGATTTCCCCTGTTCCTAGCCCAGAATCGGCATGCAATGGAGGAAATAGTTCACCTCATCCTAGTAACCGAAAAGATCGACATGATGGAAGTTCATTTAAGATAGTAGATACAGTAAGTTTCTTAGTAATACTACTGCAAATCAGGTAACACCCATGGGATACACTCTTACAATTTTTCTCCTATTTTGTTTCCTAAAGATGGCAACAGTTACTTGGGTGAATAAGTGCTTTTTTAAAATTTATTTTATTTTTTTTAACAGGTCAAACATACTTTTAAACTAGTTCAGGCTAAGTTGTTAACTAACTCAAACTAATTAAGCAAAGTTTCAAAAACTAATTAAAAAAAGGCGCCTTTTCTGCAAATAAGCAGACTACGCTAAAAGCTGTTCTAATATAGTGTGTCTGACTTACAATTAATCATTGACATTGATCCAGCTGTCAAACATAACAATATGGATAGGCTTGTGATGGCATCCAGTGGTGGTTCTCTCTTTAGTAACATGGCCTGTTAAAATCTGGCTGCTGTGATGTTGTTTATGCAGATATTTGCAGAAGAGGTCTTTGACAGTAGTTCAAGGAAATTAAAATTTAATATTATGAACATTAAGTTTTTCTGAGCTCTTTCTTGGAGGATCACATTAATTGCAAGAGTTAGTATCCGATTGTGCAGGTTTACGTGAAGTTTCTTACATGGGCAAGTCTTGGGTCCTTTCAAAATACAGTTGGAAACAAGCAGCTGTGCTATATACATGGTACTTAAACATGACTGCGAGCCAGTCTGTGGGCTTGTCTTTGCATTGCATGGTTGAGATCACCTCATTTTGCAAATAATGTGGATAGGTAAAGGCATGCTTATTATGAATAAACAGAATACAGTACAAAAGGAGATGCACTGGTGATAGAAAAGATGGGGTTAAGACAGATGATACGATTATATTCGTGACTGCTAGCTTAATTTGGCACAAGTCCAGCTAATGAAACCTCATCTTTTGGCATGTGCTACTGTCTGCTTATTCCCACCATCTATGTTGTTCCAGCACTAACATTGCTTCAGCCATGCAGTGACCTGCTTTGGCTGAAAACAATTACTTGTAGGGGTTGGGGTTTTTTTTCCCCTCAGACTGTATCAACTGTAACCTTGTGGGGAAGATGCAAATTAATGAAAAATAGCAGTACAGTGAACAAAAGGAGACTATCATAGCTACAATGTGTATTTGTTTGCAACAATGTAAATTGTCTTACCTTTTGTTTTTTTCAAATGAGTTCTAACTTGGGACAAATGTGTTTCTGTTTTAATATAGGTACGTTTCAGCAGAGGAAAATCTTTAGTTGAAAAAGCAATCAAAGAGCAGGTAAGCCAAGTAATCAACAAATTTGTGCTTGAGAAACTTTGGTCTTGCTCTTCTAGAAAACAAGCAGTAGTAAGAGTGGTCTTAGTGGTCTAAGAGAGAAGTCCCTCATGGAACGCTCTGGCAGAAATTGAGGAATTGTCTTAAGTAAAACTCAGGTCATGCTTTCTGGGTACTTCCTGAAGAATTGAAAGTCTGTGGAATCTTATGACCAGTATTATAATTTATCAGGATTGCTAATATAGCTAGCATTTGAGAGGTGCTCATGAAGTTAAAGTAAATGTATAAATTCCCTATCTTCAAATCTTAGTATAAAATGCGACAGTAGAGAACACTTTTGGCTTTATGAAAGATTATATTTAATCTTTTGATGGTGAAGTGCTGTGACACGGAGATGGAAAAGTCAGTTGAGGAGAGTGATAGTCTTTTGGCAAGAAGCAAAGCATCTTTTTTGAGCTTTGATCTCAGCTTTTCATATTACATGTTGTAATGTATTTGTAATTATTTTACATAATCTACTATGTATTGCTTAAAATTATTAATACAATTTATTGTTTGCAGGACTTAATCCCCTCTGGTAGTATACTATCCAATGCTTTGAGTTGGGGAGTGAAGGTACTTCATATTGACGGTAAATATTTTTGTTTGATGAAGCCTAACTTGAATGTGTAACATTCATTTAATTATTCTTTTGTTGAATTAAAAATATTTAAAATGACAAATCAGTTCAAAGATACAAAAATAAACTCAGCTGAGTATTACTCTCCCTCTTTTTGCCAGATGTTAAGAATTACATTGAACAAAAGAAAAAGGAGCTCTACCTACTCAAAAGAGCAGGCAGTTCTTTTAAAGATGTGGTAAGTGGCTCTTTGCCATTTGTGAAAATGCCATTTGTTTCATTAACTGAGAAAACACAGGTGTACTTAACCTACCGTGAAGCTTATGGATTTTATTTTAATAAAGTCTTGCTCGTGTTCAGTTTTTCACAGACCACTATGTTTTATGAACTGATTTAACACCCGACTTTGAAAATTGGAAAGTATTAGATACACATTTCAGCATTATTAAAAAATAAATGCCATAGGAGCATTGATTAAATCATTTGTAGAACTTTGGTCTCACAAAGAATATCTAAGAATCAGAAGTACTGAACTGTCTGAAATTTCCATTCTGCCTGGCTCAAAAATAATAAATAATAATAAAAAAACAGTAGCTTGGTTTTAGTATGATGTAGATTGTGGTTAAGTTGCCTTGTATAATTTCTCCTTTGACACAGTGATTAGAAACCCTTTCCTTTTGATGCACCATTTTGAAGAATCACATTTCCTGAAGAAGCTGTCTCTAGGGTATCTGTGTCAGTTGCTCAACTCTGCATCTTTTCCTTCCTAGTCTTTTAAAGAACTAGCATAAAGTATCTTAGAGCTATTCTGCCAGTAATGTGCAGGTGGCATGTGAAAATCCCAATTTCTCTAGATTTTAGTGTATGACATAGTGAGACACTGAAAACTGTTTTAGCTGCTTGTGTGCTCCATCTGCAGTTGCTCTGTACTTTAAATTAAATACCTGAAGTTATACAATTATCTAGTCCAGGTGGTCTGTGATAAGTAAATGGAAACATACCATCTAGTGTATGTTGCGTTGTTTCAGAATGCAATATTGGCTAATTATTGAGGCCTCATGAAATCTTCTGTTAAATCATCAGTGTTCATGGGTAGCAGGGTGGGGTTTTTTTGCAAGTAGTATAAAATACGAGTTTTTACCTTTACCAGAATCAATTACAGCTAACAGTTGATGCTTGAGAGTAGTAGACTTTACTCTTTTCTGAAGACAAACTAATCCTTTTATTTTTAATCTTGATTGGAAAAAAAAAAAAAAAAAACCAAAAAAACAAAACCAAGCTGTGTAAATCCATTTGAATGAGAAGAATTGTTTTAATTGGAGAATGTTGCTATCTGCAGGTTTTGGTGGCATTTTACAGGTTGTAGTTAATTAGCATTTATAAAGTGTTGTAAAAATGTTATCTGTATTTAAGAATCAGCTTTCAACCATGGCAAGGTATTTTGGGGGAGGAGAGAGAATAAGTGTATAAGTTTACCTTTGTGGGGTTTTTGTTTGGTTTTGGTTTTAGGAAAAATTGAAATGTCGCAATGAGAACACTTCTTTTTTTGCGGTGTGGAAATAAATATTTCTTTGGGAAACATGTCACCATATTTCTGAAGTACTAATGAGCTTAGTTTCCTGCAAAATTTATGGTGACTGTACGAAGTCATGATTAACACCGGGAGACCCTCATAACTTAAAATTAGCTACAGTGAAATCTTTAAGTAAACTGCAGAATAATATTCACAAGGATTTTATACCTTCTCTCTTTTTTTCAATAGGGAAAACAAGTTACTGTTCAAAAGTCAAGAAGTAAGTATTTCAATATTTGTTGAGGTTTCTGTTTTGCCTTATTTTTTGCATTCTTAGAAATGTACTACAGTTCTCATCTGGTCAATTGTGCTGCTGAATTCTAATTTGTGTGTCTAAGAAAAGCATGTAGAAAAACTTCATGGAAATCAAGTTTGTCAAAACATGTACATAATGAGTTCTAAAATAATGTCTGCTTATTTATTCAGCTGCTGGTGTAACTTGCTGAATGAAGAAAAGTATTTCTCTTAATTTCCTTTTCTCACCCCTTGAGCAGGTAGACTGAAAAATCCATTTGTCAAGGTGGAAGATAGAAGTCGGTAAGTGTTCTCTTCATGCATTCAATATTGTCGTTCTCAAACTGAGAAATTCAGAAACATTTAGTATGCCTTGAGGAAGTGGCCTTCAGATTTCAATTTCCTTCAACCTCCTGACTTTAGATGCCAGACATACTGTCCTCTTATAGTAAGATAGAAAATTTTCATCTCTGCATGCTCTGGATAGGTACTGTGTGTTTAGCAACAGAATGAGATTGAGCAAGTAGTATTATAATAGAGAATATTTGCAATAGGTAATGGAAGTGGAAAGTTGGAAGCTTAGAACCTTGGCATCGTTTCTTAGATCCAAATCCTGTAGCCTAAAAGGCCAATAAAACTTTGTATACTAAATTCTAGTCCTGTAGTCCCAACTCAATAATGTTCATCTCCTGCAGAGACTGTTTAGATGTAAGGAAGGGGAAGTTGTTATAGTTAAAATCATCCCTTGAAATTAGGTTTAATTTCCTGTTCAATCATTTCTTCATTAAAAAAAAAAAAAACAAACAACAAAAAACAAACAAAAAAAACCAAAACAAAACTATTAATCTGATTTTTCAATATTCACAGTAGCATGAGATCTGATACTTTCACCCTTTAAAATTTTCACATCTTTCTGGTCCTGTAATTGATCAGACCTGGTTGTGTAAGGAAGTACCAGTTTGCCAGAAGTTGAGAGAACAATGAATATAAAAAAGTGCAGTTCTTCACAGCGTGTTTTGTGCCTTTAAATTCTTAACTAATTTCTGCTTTATGATGAGTTTATAAGCTCCAAATTCTTTGACCTGATTTTTGACACTTACCTGTATTAAAAAGAGATCTAAACCTGGTCTTACACTGGTAGTTGGTGTAATAGGTATGAGGGACATGATAGTGGGGAGAATTGGACAAACATGGTTGTAAGTACAAGAAATTCATATATAAATTTGTGTGAATTTCACTTCTGAATGTAGCTGGGTAATAAACACCTGAAACACTTTTAAATGTTTATGTAGCATAAACAATGGTTTTTTTAATGTTTAAAAGTTTATGCAACATAAATAACAGTTCAGAAGCAGAACAAGATGCTTAGCTGTCCTTATTGTGTTTTCCAGACTTGCTCTTTTTCTTCTGCCTGGGTAGCTTACAATAGTACTGTGGGGGAAAAAGTCAGACTGAACTCTGGCATCAGCATTTCAGCCGAATGATTCAGTATGTAAACCTTTGGTGTGCCATATTTTAAACATTTTTAATATATTCAGAGCATTGGTAGGGTTGCTGGTTCTAATGTCTCTCCAAATACAGTGGTGTACAAGAAGATGATCTTTTTGGAAAATTAAAAGATCAGTTTTATGTTTTGAATGGTGAATTGATTAAAATTTTTGAAAAAGGAAGAAAATGGAAAAAAAAATTAACGCATCAGATGTTAGGAACTGCTATAGCTAATTCTCACAGTATGCACCATTGTCCAAATTGTTCTTAGTTTTATTGGTTACCCAACTCTCAACAATAAATAGGTGTGAAAACCGTACCTCCGGGAATGTGTAAGACAGCTATGGAAACTCAAGGCAAATCTATTTTGAGAAAGTATCAAGTTTATAGGAAGGAAGGAAGGAATGAGTTATTCTAGGATATTTATCTGCTTAGCATTCTTGTGTATGTTAAATGTAAAAGAGAAACACTTTTTCAAGATTTTTGACCTGATTGTAATTTGTGCTATAAACTCCTTTTTCCATTTCTGATTGTTCTAATGCCCTTGTTTTGTGCAATACAGCCACTACCGACCATTTTATCTGCAGTTACACAGTTTTCCAGTTCTGAACTACTGTGTTCCAAAACCATATAGTCCGTTTGAGGTGGATAAGAAGCATCCTTCTGGTCAAAAGCAAACTCAGTCTAAGCAAAGGTTTGTTGAAAACTTGTCATTGAGGTGTGGACAGAGGCGAGGGCAGTTCTCTAAAATAATTCTAAAGCAATTGTTTTCTAAAATAATTGTTTTTCTTCTAATCTTGTGTGATATTTAATACTAATAGCCATGTCTCAGCTGATGTATTTGCTGCACTGTAACTGTTGGTGTCTTGTCTATCTTTCTGTACCCTCTTTATCCTGTCTTTAGTCCTTTTTTTGGACATACAGATGCATACATCCAAAAATGCGGCCTTCTCCTATCACTGTGGGTCAGCATAAGATATTTTTTTCCTTTCTGCCACTGGTTTCTTCTTTGTCCTCATCTTGGATGCCATCCAGTAAGTATTTTGCAGCAAGTGGATTTCTTAAGACTTATTTTGATATTTGTCAGTATAATGCTGAAGTAGGCAGTTAAAAAATTTTAAAACAGTGATATTCGGTCATAGTGCAAAATCGTTGATAAAGAGTGCACGTTGTTGATAAAGTTGAATTTATAGAATTTAGACTCTGCAAATACTGCTTCAGCTCTTCAGCGATGAAAAGTGGGTGTCAGCTGCCCAGTAGAATTGCAGTTGGTCTTACAGCAAGTGTTTATATGATACATTTTGCAATTCAGGCTCTATTTGAGCACTCCAGATGCAGTTAGAAATTTTGGTAAATCAATTTTATGATTTGAAACTACTTAGGAGTCTTAATTATCTTGGTTTTGGTGAGTCAAACTATTGTTTTGAATTTCTTTTACCTAGCATATCTGGAGTATTCATGATACTTTCATTGACTTCTAAAATTGCTTCACGTGAGAGACTAAAGATATTTAGGTGAAAGGTAGCTTTGCTTGGAATTTTCTGTATCTAGTAACTTTTACTGCTTTTCTGTCCTTGCTTTTCTGAGACTTATTTAGGTGTGATACTTGTTTTCTTTATAAAACAGCTTCTCCGCTGTTCAGGTTCTGTCCAGTCTTCACTATTGTTCCATTATTATAGTGCTGGAGGTTTTCAGCTGATGTTCACATGATGAATTTTATTTTATTTTTTTGATTTATTTTTTTTAATTGCAATGAAACTTCTGATGGTGCCTTTTCAGAGGGGGTTAGAAAGGCCCGTTCTTTTAAAAGCATTTAAAAAAAGGCATTATTTCCATTTATATGGATTAAGGAATACGATATATTAAAAATTTCAGGAGTTATGTTTGAATGAATATTCCTATTTAATCTTTCAGGTTGGCACATGGCAAAGAGATATTTAGAAAAATGGAGATTATTTCATACTCGGCAGGCAAATGTGAGGAATGTCAGTTTTAGGAGAGAGAAAGGGGAGTGCTCATTTGTTTTATCTTTATCTGGGAGAAAAGCTTGTTGAAGCAAAGTTGTCAATTCTACTTGCTTCTGCATTGGGCAAGAGCTGCAGACATTCAAACTTCAGATGATAAATTCTGTGGCTTACCCTGCTTTAGTGGTTCTCTGATTTTTACATTTTTACTTTTCCCTAAAGAGGGAAGCTGAAAGGGCTGATATAATGGTGAAAGTACACAGTTAGGTGGAAGGTATCCTATGGAACCAAACAAATGCTGGAGTAGGTGTTACCAATTTAGAGTTGTTGATTGAAAGTGATTGTTGAAAGCAGTGTACCCTTATTATGTTGAGCAATACATTGCTATGCTTTGTAAGTTAGAGATTTTTCAGGACAGGGTTTTTTTGGTGTAAAGGCCTGAGCTTACATCTATGCCAATATTTGGTAAAGTCTGTCAGAATGATTTTTGGCTAGACAGGGAGATGGCACTATTCTTCTGAAGTAAAAGGGAAGCAGAAATTGGTGGTTTTGCTTTACTGCTAGCATATATTCTTAGGTGGTTTAATAGTGAGTTGCAGCAAACAGCTCTCCCCAGATGAGGACTCTGAAGGTCACAGAGCAGCTATTGAAAACCTCTTTGTGTTTTAATGTCCAGGAAGAACTTGAGGTTAATTTCCTTTGATTTACACTTAGCCTGTACGTATTAAAACAGGACAAAATGGTATTTGGTCAGCATATTCAAAACCTGTGTATAACCAACAAATATGACTGTTCTTTACTTTTACAAAAGAATGAGAGGTCATGGGTTAGACCAAGTGTTTTTGTTGTGTGTTTTCTTGGCATCAAAAATACTGACAGTTGATGAGATGTTAGAAGACTTTTTTTTTTCTGATTTTATCAAACCTTTTCTTTTATCAGCTATGCACAGAGATCTCAATATGTCCTTTGATTTGTCAAGTGAGATTTTTTTGTTTAGCAATTTTGCATTGTTTATTCTGAGACAATGATAGTAGTACATCTGTACTAACATGGATGTTTTATGCTTACATATAGTTCCACTGGGTCTGCCTGTCTTCTTGCAGTAAATATTTTTTTTTAATTAATGCATAGTTTTTCACTTTGTTTTTCCTAAGCGTTAACTAACACAATGTAAATAGTTTGAGGGGAAATAAAGGAGGGTTTTTAATTTTTTTTTAAGTGAATAAGAATAAACATACTGTAAGAGACAAATCTAGAGCTCAGCTCCATATTTGAGACTCATTAATATATCTTTTCTGTTAACAGAAACAAAATCAATAGTGACAAGGACTGTGGAACTCCTGTTCAGCTCCCTCAGAAGGACAAAAAAAAGAGAGGATATTGTGAATGTTGTGGGAAGAAATATGAAGATCTGCAAGCAGTATGTGAAATGTCAAGTATATGCTTTGATACAGTCGTATCTCAAGTGTGATATCAACAGTGATTTCTACTTGCTAGCTTAATGTATTTTTTTTATCTTAAAAGATTTTCTGAATATGTCCTAAAAAGCAGCAGGTGGGTATTTTTTTTTCCCTTGTAGCTTTTAATTCTTGATTGCTGCTGCTGTGTATGAAGCTGAAGGCACTAGCAGTTCATGTCTCAGAGACGCTGGTAGTAAATTAATGATATTTACTTACTGCTCCATATCATACTGTTGACTTGTATATTCATATATGTAGTATTAGATTTGTTTCATGTTTTTTCTTTTAATTCTAGCATCTTGAAAGTGAACAGCACCAAAATTTTGCACAAAGCACACAGTATAAAGTTGTTGATGATATAATCTCCAAGTTTGTTTATGAGTTTGTCGAATACAAAGATGATGCAAAAAAAATAAAAAGGTAAGTTAACATGTTCTAAATTTTAAAGGCTCTGTGAGTTAAGACATTGAACATAAAGATACTTAATTCTGAAATTCTGGATCTGGTATAGAATAAATTCATGTTTTTCAGTCTGAAGTAAATCACTGAAATTTTCAGTACAGTGGTACCTGGCAAATCAGTTCTATAAAGCAGAAATTAGGGGGAAAAAGATAAAAAAAATTGGAAGTGCGGATGGCATCACAGGAAAATGTGACTGAAAGGAATTGCCAAAAGTTGTCCTGCCTATCCTTCAGCTTCAGTAAAGCAAGATATACTGTACTAAAATATTGCTGACAGAAGGAAGCAATGTCTGGACATCTTGCTCTAAAAACTTTCTGTCATTGTTAGTAGCCTAAGGACAGCAAATGATATCCCCCCTCAGTCAATCTGATCTCCTTAGCACTGGAAAAACTCTAGATCTTCCTATCTATATTCTAAGCCTCTTAGCTTCTGTCCTGCTTGTGCTGGATGAAGAAAGCAGATTTTCCTTTCTTCTTCATAGCTCGAAAGCTTAAATGGGTGAGAATGACTTTTTTCATGTCTTGGACTGTAGGCACCAGTGTCTTTGTTACTTAGAACAGGAACTCAGTTCAAGATTGCTCTGATATTTTGCAAATGAGTTTGGAGATAAGGAATAACTTTCTCATTAAAAAAAAGGTATTGAAGAAATAAAGATACTGTTAGTGAAATCAAAGGAAATGCAAATAGAGTCAAACAGCTGATAGCCTAATGAAGGCAAGCCTTTATTCCTTTTGTGATTTAATAATACTCAGAGTGGTTAGGTTTGAAATACTATGTCAAGAAAGTCGTGTATAATTATACTAATTTTATGTGTACATATAGAATATTTGTATTTACAGTCATTGCATTATATTCATTAACTTCTTTTGTTCTTAATACCACTGTGAACTGAGGTTTACTGAAACACTAGACTACTTTGTGTATTTTTAGAACAATTTTATGAGCTGTAGAAATCAATAAAAAAACATTGAATTCAAATATAAGGCACTCTGTTCCTGTAGAAATAGTGTGTTGCTACCCTAAATGTATCTTTCCTTTAAAAGTAAAAACAAAAATTGCTTTGCCAGTTTGGTTGCTCTTCTGGAATCAGTTGCATATAGAGTTATGTCACCCATGTTTTTTCAAGTGCTTTTTAATAATTTTAAACTATTTCATTGTAGGACAAAATGTAGTACAGGATATTTTTCGCCTATTATTGGAAAGATAACTAGACCGGATGAGCTGAAAGAACGACTGAAAAGGCAACGCGTTTCATTGAAAAGTTACTCATGGAAGGATACAGCAATGCGGGCGCTCAAACTGGATCGCCAGCCTGCAGAAGTACAAATAAATTCTGTGCCAATACCTACCCCTATTTCTGGATCTATCTGTTCAGTTCTTTTTTGTCACCTGTCACAACCTTCAGAACTAAAAAGTAAGTTGAGAAATAATGATGAAAATACTAGAACTGATTGCTCCTGTGCTGCAGACTTAAGAGAGACTGTTGTATCATCAAATTTCATACAACCACCCCCTTGGAAAGATGACAAAGCATACACGGAGAACTTGTCTCGAGCTTATGAGCCATTCAGTAAAGAAATACTGGAACCAGAAGTAAATAAAAAGCATTTACAGTATTTTCAGGAACGCACATGTACTTTATATTCTCGTACTCAAGTTGCAGATTTTAGTGAAAAAGACAAAAACCTATCACAGCCAAAACGAAAATTAAATAATGCAGTAATTCTACCAGCAAAGTGTTTGAAAAAAACAGATGCCAATCCTACGTTTGTCAAGAAACATCGTGATTTATGTGATAATCATCAACAGATACCCCAGCCTCCAGAACTAAATTGTGCTGTATCTGATACTGCTATGAACAAAGAACTTAATGAATTGGCTGCCAGCACTGCACACAGTTCACCATCTGGAAAGCTGCACAGAAAAGTGAAGCTTTACTTGGGAAGAAATAAAAGAGAAACCCGGAAACAGAACATGGAGTTATGTGTAAAGTATACAGATGGACTGTGTGTTCCTGAAGAGAAGAGAAGTTCTTGTAGCTCACCAGTGCAGGCCCTACTGGAATTATTTCAGACAAGTGAAAGAAACTCAGAATTTGGTGGATTTTCAGATTTAACTAGCATAAAAGATACATGGGAAGGGCAGAATACAAATGTTATGTGGTCATTATTTTCCTCTTCATCCTCATCCCCATTTATTGGGTTTTAATGCTGCTTTATTTAAGATAATGATTTTCAGACAAACTTGCAAATTTCAGATTTTATTCATGGAGACTTTAATTGCTGTATTATATGTACAGATGGTTTGGTTTTCAAGTTTTTTAATGCAAAAACTTCTGTATATGTAAATATGAAAAATAAAAATAAGGTGTTCTGGTTTTGTGGGTTTTTTTCTTAAAAGGTACTGCTTTATCACAGCTAGTAAAAGGCTCTGACCCCAGATTTGGGGTTAAATTAATTGCTAGGTAAAACCAGTAAGCATGATGTAGCTGCCTTTGGATAGAATAATTTTCTAAAGTCATTGATTATAGTAGGTTCTAAATAACGACATTATAAATAACGGGATGTTCCATTGTAAATAAGGCAGTCCATTACTTGCACACTACTGATGTTTTGTGGGGATTGGTTGCTTCCCTTCCTTCTGCTGCTGCTTTATTAGAGAATGCAGAAAAAAGTCACTTGCTTTCCTAATATTTCTTCTGCTGAAATTGTCTCAACCTGTGTAATCACAAAGAAATAGGATTAGGAAAGCATATATTTTTTGGCTACTCTGACATAATTTATTTTTTTAGACTAAAACTAGCTCTATTGTGTCTTTCAGCCAGTAGGAAAGTAGTAGATGTATACTTTAATTTTTCTTTAAAAAAACCCAAACACATCAACAGCAGCAACAACGACAACAAAACAGCCAATAGGTTTCTGATTGACTTAGGTAATTTGTTTGAATTTTTTTTTTCCTTTCTTCCTTTCAGAGTAGCTAGCTTGTCTGACTAGACTACTCAGAGGCAAAGCCACAAGTGAGAACTAGGAAGACTTTTAATACTTTGAATCTTTACCAGAGCTGATCTCTTTCAGAAATTCTGTATCTCTAAATCAGTGCAGGGCATGAGTATGTATTTACAGGAGGTAATTGCAAAGCTTTATTAATAAATGTAAGTGTCTTAAGGTCATATAGGAGATCTAAACCAGCAGAAATTACTGTCATTAATTTTTGCATAAATTACTTGTTTACATTTTTATTTCTTGTCCATTTAGTATTGTCAAACTTATTCTGTCAGTGTTCTTATGGTTAAAGTGCTTTCAGTTGTGGCATATTATTGTCTGTCCTTTATAGGATATTTTCTACAAGGGGTAGGTAAAGCTTGGTGTGCAGGAATGGGTGAGGAAAATGACATAAAATTACTTTCCTTCAAAGAGCACGTGAATTGGAAGCTTAATGATGAAAGTAGCTGCTTAGGGTGTTGCTGTCACCATGAAGGTGACATTCTTTATTCTACTGTTCGTATAATTGCCTGTACAGTCTGGTAAGAACTGCTTTTGGTCTCTCTGTCTTGCTGGTCACTTCTGACTTGATTCATAGTTTCTTCTGATCGGTATTCACATCAAGAAAACTGTATAGAAAGCCATTACAGAAATGAGCAAAATTAACATTTTAAAAAGGAGTTGATCTTGAATATGTATGTCTATATATATTTTGCCTGTAATTTACCAATATATAGTGTTTTAGGAATGGGGCTTTAAAGTAGAATGTTGAAGCAATTACTTTGTTCTTCATTCTGAGTAACGCTTTAATGATAGGATTGCTTTCTGATGCAATGAGTCTATTTTAGGAACAAGTGTCCATTTTTCTTCTCTTGAGAATGTTTTTGTGGGTGAGTGGGGTTTTTGTTTTGTTTTCTGTTCTAGCTTTTTTGTTCAGTACTAAAGCAAAGTCTAACAAAAACTTGCATTTTTCCCTGAACACATTGCAACAATCTGTCAGTAGGTATCTTGGGGACATCTCCCTCCTCCCACCCCCAAGACACATACTCTTTAGTCGGTGTGGTGGCCTCCATCTGACTGGGATGTATATGCATGGTTATTTATATACATAAAGATTATTGCAATAGTTGAATGTTAAGGTGAGAGGTAGTCAATGTTAGTAAATCTACTGATCAGATAACCAGTGTGTATGTTTTGCATGTGATGAGATGCAATATTAGAACTTGTTAGCTCAACAGGCACTGCAAAGAGGAGATTTAAACACATTAGAATCTGGCTTTAGAATCTTAAGGGGGAAAAAAATTCAGAGGTTTGTCATTAGAATACGAAGACTACTCATGGTAAAGCAGAATAAGGTAGGAGAATCACTGCTACTGGTTGCAAAAAGCACTTTTAGTCATGATGCAGACTTTGTTTACAGATGACTAGTGACATTAGTGTGTGTTGAGTCCCCTTTGTATATAGTATGTTTAGATAGCATCACAAGCCATAGTAAGCCTATTGACTATTTCTAAAACAGGTTTATTCACCATGTTGTGTGTGATTTTCATGCCTTTATTATCTTTCAAGCTTTTTTTTTTAATATTTTTACAAAAATTTAAAAGTAATTGTATTACTATTTGAAAAAATTAAATATGGAAGGCTAGTTACTAAAACATTTGTCTGTCTGTCTTGACTTCCTCCCAGATAAGAGAATTAATATTTTCGAAATACGTGGCAGGGATTCTGCCATGTCAAACAGTTCAAACCACTACCACAAGCACCTCTGTAGTCACTAGAATAAAGGTTTAGCATTAGAAGTGCATTTTTTCTGTAAGTACATCTTTGTGATAACTACATAATTACAGTTTGAACTCCTTCATAGGTACACAAATTTGTACTATTGCACTTCATTGTTGGGTGGGTTTTTTTATTGTCTTGCTTTCTTTGAATCTGAGAAGCTGGTGAAGTTAAGTTTTATATTCTATTGAAAATCAGTTGTTCATATACTAACTGTTGCTCCCTTTTTGTGATGGTTAGAGAAACTTGGAGCTATATTCCCATACTGTCTGCAGCATACACTTATACTCAGTGTGGGATTCAAAATTATGATGAAGCACACAAGTTTTGACTGTTACAAAAAAGTGAAAGCTTTAACCCTTGTCTATGACAGACACCACTTCATTTTAAAGGCTGATTGAAAAAATCCCCTAGACTTTTACATTATGAAGTACTCTAAGTGATTATCCTGTGACTTGGTAGTCTTCATTGTTTCTCTTTCATAGGTGTGGCAGGCACATTTCTGGGGATGTGAACTGTTTTATCATAATCTTTGAAATGTTAAAATAGAAGGCATGTGCATGCACACACACACAACCATTACTGAAAGCCTGTGCAGACACTGTACTGGTTTGGTACTTCAGCGTAGGGATGAGTTGTAACTGACCTGTTCAGACCCACTTTGTTTCGGTACTATGGGAGAGAGCAAAGTGATTTTCAGTAAAGACTTTTTAACATGGAAACTGTAGCTACCCAATGCGAAGTTGGGATGGTAGTAACAACATCAAAAGAAAGACAGGTTGTTGAAATCTGCTTTTAGAAACAAAGCATTAGAAGAAGTGTTTTGCTTTGGTTACACCTACACCAAGTTTGGTTTGGTATCTTTGCAGTGGATGCCCAACCACTGTGTATGACTTCGATCCACGGCATCTGTTATCTGGAACAGAAATGTTGTTTCTCTTCAGGTAAATTTGTGGTGTGGCTGAGAGGATAGAGTTCCCAAGGGTTGGGAATGCTTCTGCGTGTGTGTGCACATGTATATGGGTGTACATATAGATACTCGTGGGGATTGGTGACTCCAAAACCACACACACGTAAGGCAGTTCTGCAATGATTTCTGAGTTTCATGCACTCAGGTAAGCCCTACGCTCAGTAGCGGGATCTTCAAACAATAATCTCTCTCGCCCGACATCTGACTACAGAACACTTGACACAAAGTGACAGGGAGGTGACTGAAAAGCCAGCCTTCCCCTTTGGAGTTGGGGGAAAGGTAGTTACAGCCTGAGGAGCACCGAGTGCGTTAGCATCCGTTCTGTCCTTCAGGGCTTGCCAGTGTGCATCGAGGTGATTGAATCTGTGTTCCACCTCAAACTTGCCATGAAACGGCACGCTTCAGTTATCCATTCACGCTATCATTGTTCTGTGTTATTTTACAGCCTATAGGACTGCAAGGTATATCACTCCTCAGATGCACCGGGGGGGGTGGGGTGGGGTGGGGTGTGCTTTCATCCTGCTCTCTGAAGAGCCTCAGCTCTGAAGGACTCAGCTGATGTAACTGGTGATGGTGTCTGTGAAACTCTGGTGGCAGTCTCCAGAGTGCAGGAATGATGAAGAAATGGTTGCTGCTCTAACTGATGTAGTTACAGTGGGGTATGTGGACACGGGATGAAAATATGAATCCCCCTGCACCCCCCAGTTGGGGAATCTTTGTGAGCTATATGGTCCGTGTGACCTCTGGGCTGTTGGCTGATAAAGGCTCCCCACGCTGGGCTTTTGGATCACATTGATAGTTGATACCATAGTAGCATCAAGTCAGAGTCTATCTTGGTCTTACACTGAGTCTACCCAAAGGTGGAAATCACTTCCTTGCCCTAGTTCATTCTGTAGATGCTCCATATCTGAGATTTTTAAGACATGCAAATAGATTATATTAAGAATTATGGGAAATTCCTGAAACAGCGGAGTGTAAAATAAAACTACAAGTGTGAACAAGTGTTCATATCCTTCTTGGGTGACCAAGTAGTTCGGATGTTACCTGCATCACAGCAGGAGATGGAGTCCCCTTTATCCCTCTCATTTTTGCTATTGTATTTCATCTCATGAAAATATTTTTCTGAAAAATAAGCTATTTTCTTTCAAGTGCTTTACTGCCACTCAAATTTAGCTGTAACCTCTATATGCCTCTAATCCCCACTCTTGAAGACAAATGAGGGGAAATTTTAGCAGCCAATTGATCCTGAGCAATTGTACAGCTTATTTACACAGAATGTATGTAGGTGGACTAGAAATTGAATGCCAAAATTTATTTCTTAGCAGAAGTAGTCCTCTGGACCACGTAAGGAGATTGTTTATGCTATCAAATGCAAGCATAAGTAAAGGTAAATACCACTGGTAATACCAACCAGTAATAATGTCACCATTGATACCTGTAGCAGAGTGATGGTAAGTGTGAACTGAGTTCATTAACCAGACTAATATCTCTGAATGGGATATGAGATGAATATTTCATTTCTTTTTTTACCATGCATTCTGTAAATGTTACTGTTTGGCTTCTGATATTCAACAGTGTATTCACTTTAGAGAATGCAGCTATCCAAAAAAAATGCTGAGCGTCCCAGATATAGCACCATAAAAAGATTTGGGATGCAATGCAGGTGTTTGGGTGAAGTCCAGTTTCATTTGGGATAAAGCAGCTGTAGATTTGGGTGGCTGTAAGACTTAATCCATTTTTTCCCTTTTTTTTTTTTCTTTTTTTGAGTTGAGGGGGGATGTCACTTCAAGATTCAGTGTCTCTAATATTCTTTGAGTATGTAGATAGCTGGGCTTTAAAACCCAGGCTTCCTCTGTGACCTTCAGAACAGTTTTGCAACATGGTAGTCCAGTAGAATGGAGGCTGAGAGCCATGCCATGGAAGTCAATTGTCAAACGATGGTAGTCACTTCTGTGGTTGAAACCACCAGGCAGAGTAGGAGTTTGGATGCGGGTCTCGCACATTTCAGGTGCGGGCACACCAGCAGATGTCACGTGGGGTTCAGCTTTCTGGTGCAAGGTCTGCAAGCAGGGCACTTGGGCCTCAGAAACTTCATGGCCCTTGGAAAAGGAAAGTCTTCTGGCCACAGAAAGATGCACGAATCTCATCCTGTATCCTGCATTCAGGCTGGTTTAGCTGAGTAGCTGTTTATCTTGTTTCTGAAGATAATTTTAGCAACTAACTTGCCTGACATACTTTAGGGGTTACTACAGAAGATCTCACCTGGAAGCTCCCAAGTGAATGCAAGTTTTGTAATGTTGCAAAACATGCATGGGATCTCTGAACATTTTTTTTTTACTTTCCAAACCACCTGCCACTGAGCCAAATGATTCTTTTTTATTTGACAAAGAACCTTAGCTTTCTTTACACCACCAGATTTTTCTGAGAAACTGCCAATACTAAACCATACTTGTAGTTACCCAGCCCAATCTCTTATTTCCAGGAGTGGTGAGCAGCAGTCACAAGAAGTGCAAAAAGGATCCTGCGCAAGGACAAGATGCAGGATGACACCCCTGAGCAAAAAAATCCTGTTTGTAAACCTGGAATGAAAAAAACTGGACAAAGCCTGAAGCACTTTTTTCCAAAACTGGTTGTGCATTGCTGCAGGTCCAGTTGTTCTTCCAGTCCATACCATAAGAACATCCTGTCCCTCTTGACACTGAGAATTTTGAAAGTAATTAGAAAGTACAGCCCAAGTAAAGACTTCAGTGGACTACTTGCTGAATGAAAGCGTATTTCTTCTTATCAGCTTTGAATTTACTAGGTTTTAATTGGATTGACTGTCTTCTTATTCATGTACCACGCTGCTGGAAGAACAGAAGGCACCAGCTTACTTTCCCTGTACCACCTATATGACGTTTTATTGTGTTCCTGTCTGTTCATCGCCATCCTGAACAATCCCAGTCTTTCATTGTCTTTCTCTGAACCTTGCAATGTCCTCGCTGGGAACGGCCAGTGCAGTGCTCCAGACCAGGCTGTACCTCCAGTTTAATGTCAAAATGGATTCTGTATGACGTGGTCTATATTTAGATTACAATTGCACATGCTTCCTGTTTCGAGGAAATATTCATGCTCTGAACTAAATAACCAGCAGAGTCTAATGTTTTTATGTCCATTAGTCAAAAAGGTCACTGCTGTACAACCATGCAGTCAAAAATGCACTGTTGACTGTAATTGGACATGGAACTGGTACTGCTACAAGAAAATTTAATTACCATGTATTCAGAATGTAAATGTGTTTTTCACATGGAAACATTTAGGGCAGTACAGTTATGGTAATAGGTGGCCAGATGAATAGAGACAATTACAAAATATTAATAGATCTCCCTTTTATCAGGAAAAATCTTAATATGTTTTTTATAAACTTAATAAATCATGATTGAATATTGACCACTGAGAATGCGTTTGTTAAAAAGTGCCCTGGATTTCAGTTACAATCTATTATAGTTGAGAGAACAAAAGTTGTTGTGTGTGGGGAGAAGAGTTACACTTTCCACAGTATTAAGTTGCTGTAATGTTCTGTAATTGGAGTCAATGTTATTTTTCTGTCATGTCTACACATACACAAGGCTCCATTGTGTATTCCTCAAAGCAGAAAATTTAGATTTCATTAAAATTATAAAAATACAAAGCAATTTCTGTAGGTTTTTTAGCATTTAAAAATGTGTTACTCTTTCAGCATTTTAGAGTAGGCTAATTTCTTCAGAACTTTAGGCAGTTTAAAGCTGTAAATCACGACTGCAGTCATTACTACTTACCATAGTGACTACAGCAAAGCTTAAGTTGTACAACTGGGAGGTAATTTTCAAGAATACCCCAAATAAATCAGAAGTACAATGTCAACAGAGCTGTTTAGTCCATGTATCTTTCTTATTTTCTGTGGAAAGGAGAGAAGTAACACTTGGGTGTTAAATTTAGAGGGTTAAATTATGACTTGTAATTAATCATGGTTCAAAAATAATCTTTGGAATACCTATGGGAAATCAAAAGCTGAATATCTACTTACAAATCACATTTTTTTCACTTTCTTTCTCCTGATCCTTTGAAATATTGGCATATGTTTTTCAGGCTGCATTTTTTCTGCAACTGTGGTTCAGATAGTCATAGAGAATATGCTTGTTATGTTTGGCAAGTCGTGAAGACATGTTGCGACATAGGGTAGAGCTGTTATTGCTCATTTAAAAAAGAATTGGCCTGAATTTTCAGTGTAATAAAATGCCATAGAATCTTAACTGGCAAGAGAAGGAACGTTGGAAAGTTGGCCTTCATTTGCAAACACCACTTTCTTTGGGTGCCTCAATACAGGAAGGACATCAAACTATTAGAGTGTGTCCAGAGGAGGATCACCAAGACGGTGGAAGGTCTCAAGGGCAGGACTTATGAGGAGCAGCTGAGGTCACTTGGTTTGTTCAGCTTGGAGAAGAGAAGGCTGAGGGGTGACCTCATCGCAGTCTACAACTTCCCCAAGGGGGGGCAGCGGCTGGGGAGGTGCTGATCTCCTCTCTCTGGTGACCAGCAATAGGACACGAGGAAATGGAATGAAGCTGCGTCAGGGGAAGTTCAGATTGGACATTAGGAAAAGGTTCTTCACTGAGAGGGTGGTCAGTCACTGGAACAGGCTCTGCGGGGAAGTGGTCATGGCACCAAACCTGTCAGAGTTCAAGGAGCAGCTGGATGATATGGTTTAGTTTTAGGTAGTCCTGTGAGGAGCAGGGAGTTGGACTCGATGATCCTTATGGGTCCCTTCCAGTGTGAGATATTCTATGATTTGCTGGAAGAAGAAAAAATCTGCCCCTTGATGTGAAAGAACTCATCAGGTGGACCATCTGCTGTAGTCCTGAGCAAGGTCAAGGAGCTTCCAGTGAGGTAAGACGAGGAAGTGAATTTCAACATTCCTTGCCTGATTTCCCAAGTGAACATGGAAAAGCCATCAATAAATTAAAATATTATTTCTCTGAAGGATTAAGCCTGTCAAATCATCCATTTCTAGTCACTCATTTCTAATTGATGTGTACAATAAAAGGGGGCTTCAGATATGCAGATCAGGATTTCCTTCATCATGATTTAGAACCTTCAGTGTGTTATAGATGATTTCTGCAATTTATTTAAGCCTTCTCTTTTGAATTAATCTTCAGTATTTATCATAGAAGTGTTTTCCTAGCCAAATGGTAGAAAGATGTAAACAAGAGAAGTTTGCAAGGAGAGGGGCATAAAAACATTTTCAACTGTTTGAGCTAATCACTTCTAGCACACATACTTTTAAAATGCCTTTATCTTTGTATTAGTTGTCTGTATTTCAAAAAGCAGTTTTAAAATTATTCTTAAAAACAGTGATGAGTTTGACCAAAATAGAGTTGGCATACTAAGAAAATGCTGTGTTTATGAAGCTGCTCTCATCATGCCTCACCTGAGCCCGCAGACCGGATAAAACTCTGCATCTGTAGTCATTAGCTTAAAGCAGCCGTGCCTTGGCTGGTGCTGGGTTGGTGAACCCTCCACGTGTGACATTGACACCAAATCCCTCAGCGTTTCTGGACAATGGTAATGGCAAGATAAAAATGACATATATAACGTACTGACCCAGGAAATGAGTGTGTAACTGTACTGTGTAGCTGCTGCACAATGGGTGTAATAAATACCCAGTGGCATGAATTTTCACAGAAATACTGACACAAGAAGCTGTGAAATAGTGTGCCAGTGGGGATGGTTTGGTCTAACTGAAATAACTGTAGAGATTGGCTGCAGCCTGAAACGTAAGGATTTATGACTTTTGAAATAAGAGTGAAACCTTGTATTATAGTACTGATTTTTCTCTCTATAAATAGCACTTTCTCATTTTCTTTACCCACTTCACCCATGGTCCTTTTGATACCCCGCAGCAGAGTTCTGTAAGCTAATTGTGTACTGTTTCAGGAACTGCTCAAGGATTTAATGGATGCTTTGAGGTAGTACTCTGTCTTGCCTGTAGCGTATGACTGCAGTGTAAGCAGGACAGAGCAAAACTTGCTAGCCACTTTCTGCACAAAGTTGATCTATATATATTTCCAGATGCAGTATTGTGCCCTCAAAATGCCTGTCTTGCTCCCATCCCCAGCTTGTCGAACTGTCTTTTGTCTGTTTTTTCATATCCTGGAAACAAACGGTGAGAAACTGGATTTCCTCCACTCACTCTCTAATTGCTTGCCTTAATGAGCTGATGTATGTAAGTAAGGTAAGACCTACAGAAAAATCAGGCCAGGAGCCCCGACCTTCCCCGGCGGGTGGCGGCTGCCCAGGGCAGGCAGCGGCTGCTGATGGCCGTGCCCGGAGCACGGTCCCCCCCGTGGGCGAGCCCACGGGAGTCAGCCCGGCGGGCTGAAATGCTCCTGAGAGCAGAAATGGAGGTGTCAGCTGTGCTGGCTGTTGCCGGTACAAGCAATGCAATTAATATTGATCTGCATAGTGGTTTCAAGATTATGAAAACAAAGATTTTTGTTGTTGTTGTTGTTGCTCTTTTCACCTTCCAGACTCCAATGAGCAGCAGCTTTCAGCGCCATTTACGGCGATGCCACCTTCTCCTTCATTACGTGCTTGTAACTGGTGTGAAACCTCTCCGCCGCGGGTAGTGTGACCTCGAATTCTCTTCCACGGGTCGGCATCGAGCTGCATCTGCCGCTGTGCTGCTCTGCCATTCCTCCTCCTCCTCCCCCGACTCACCTTAACCCCGTGCCGTGGCAGTCAGTCCTTCCTACCGCCACTTGGGAGAACGGTGGGGGAAGGGGAGCCTCGGGCAACCGCCGCTCTTGTCCCATTTTCAGCAAGAAACGTAGTTAGGAAAGGTGCGATGTACGGTGCTGACGGGCAGAACTGCTGCCCTCGGCTTCCCGGTAGGTGGGGGTGTAGAATTGGGCTGCAGATGCAGCCATCCCTCTGCTGAGGGAGGATGGATGATCCTCGGGGTTTTGGGGGGACGGACGTGGTGGGGACGCCTCGACACCTCTGCCTCCTGCTTTGGCCCTGCTGTTGCCTCTTGCTTAGCCCAGGAGAGCGTGTCGTAACTCGAAACGAGCGATTCTGCGTCGTAGTCCTTCCTCTAACTCTCTTTGAGCGTTGGTCCAGTGGAGAAAGCGGGGCAGGAAGGGAGATTTCAGAAAGGAGGAGACAAGGTCACCGAGGAGGGGCACGGCAGGGAGGGCAGAGGGGCTGAGGGCAGGACTCCCTCAGCGGGGGGCGGGGGCGGTCCGAGCAGGTGGGGAGGGAAACCGCCCCGGCTGCCCCCCCAGCGGCACCCGCCGTCAGCCGCCACGGCGGGCGGGCCAGCGGCCGCCGGTTTTGCAGCGGCGGCTCCCTTCGCCCCGGCCCGCTGCGGTAGCGCGGCTGCCCCGCGGGGCGGACGCTCCCCCGGCTCCGGGGCTTCCCCGCCGCTCCCGCACCGGCCCCTCACGCCCTGGCGAACGACTACATTTCCCAGCACTTCCCTCTTCCAAGCGGGCTCTGCGGGGAGCCTCGCCGGCTCTCGCCATCTCCTTCCCTCGCAGGGGGCTCGGCGCGGCGGCGGGGCGGAGCTCGGCAGCCCGGGCCCCGCGGCAGCCGCGGCCCCGCAGCACCCCCCCCCCTTCCCTCCCTCCCCCGTGCAGGCGCGGAGCCGGCGGCGCACGGCGGCGGAAGCCGGGGCGGCGGACGGCGGCGAGCGGGGCGGCGGGCAGCGCCATGCGGGCGGCCGCCTGCCTCCTCTCCCTGGCGCTCTGCGCCCTGCCCGCTGCCCCAGGTGAGTCGCGGCCGCGGGGCAGCGCCGCCGCGCTTGGGGCGCGGGCGGCGGGGAGGAACGGGGGGGGATGCTGCGCCGAGGGCCGCTGCGGAGCCCGGCGGGAACGGAGCCCCCGCTCCAGCCTGCGCGCCGGGGGGCGAGGGGCGCAGCCGGGTGACGGGTGCCTCTCCCCTTGCCCAGGAGGCGCCGGGCCGGCGGCGGCGACGGCGGCAGCGGCAGCGGCAGCGGGGCGGCGGGGCGAGAGCCGCTTCGCGGAGCGAGAGAGCATCAGGCCCCTGCGGCTGGTCTCCGGCGGCGAGGGCGGCGGCGGCGGGGCGCGGCGGCCGGCGCTGAGCACCCGGGTGCGGAGCGGAGCGGCGCGGACGCAGGTAGGCGCCGGGCGGGGGGAGCCGCGGGCGGCCCCGGGCACCTGCCGCCGCGGGCCGGCAGCCCCGGTGGGCTGCGCGGGGGGGAGGACGACGACGACGGGCGAGGGGCCCCCTCCCCGAAGGCAGCAGAGGCGGCGGTGCGGTGTCTCACCCGCAGCCCTCCCCCAAGTGTGTTTTCAGCGCTGAAGGGGAAGGTCTATTTTGAAGCGTTGCTGGGCGAGACGCGGGGCTCGTTTTCCCGAGGCACCGCTGGGGAACGCCAGCCCCGCTGCAGCAGCGCCCGGAGGGGTTAAAATGGTCCCCGTGGCTGCCGATGCCCTCCCCCGGCCGTCAGCGGGTGCCCCGGGCAGGCAGAGCCCGCTGCCTGCGGCTGCCGGGGGGCTTGGGGAGCCACAAAATGAAAGTTGCGGTGCCTTTGCGACAGCTGGAGGGGAATTAGGCTGCAGCTTAGTTGCCGCTTCTGGCTGAAGTGTGGGCAGGGTGGGTTTGTGTTCCGTGGACTCGGATGCGTTTTGAAAAAAGAGAGGTTGGGAATTGGGAGGGGGTTGCCTCAAATACAACGCAAACTTAACGTCGCAGTTTAACTTATGTACAACTACCCAAACTGGGGTGTGTTTTCAGGTTTCTCTTCTAGGAGGACCAGTCCCTATAGCTTTTAACAAATAGCTACCCCGGTTTGCATTAAAACACAGTGATTTTAATCTTGATCGCTGAGCATCATATTTGAGACGGTACGTGGCTGTTAGACCTGAAGGGAAAAAATATTGAGTCTATGCTATTATGGATGAAGAACGTAAAAAATTTCTGCATTTGAGGTAACTGCAGACATCCAAGATGAGTTGCAGGCCCCGTTTCCTCCTTTTCCAATTGACTGCTGTCCATTTAAGAAGCAAAATAGACGAAAAAAATTGTCTCGGATTTCTTTTTTATAATCTGCAAAGCATAAGCACTGACAGCTTGCATTCTTTTTGTGTAGTTAAATAATAAACAGTCTCTTCATAGCATATGTATTTGGCTCTCAATATAACTTACTCTATGAAAAGATTTTTCAGATGTGAAGGCCGTATTTACAGTACAATAAAACAGGATTCTAAAAGTTTCGAAATGGGTGCTTTGCTTAAAAAAGAAAAAAAAAATCCTCTCAGCATTTCAGGATTTTTTGAAGACCCTTGGACAATCACAAGTTCAAACGCTTTGTGACATGTCTGTTTAGAAGGTAGCAATAGTTGCATTTGGATCTAGTATTAGGATTCAAATACCAGTCTTACAGAACAAACCATTAGTTTGTGGGTTTTGTTTTTCTGAATGTCTCAAGTTCTATTCACCAAATCTTATGCTTGTAAAAAGTTTTCAAGTCATCCCCGTTTAGTTAAGTTGTCAGTATTAACATTACTCCAACCAGAAAAGAAGTAATACTAGTGGGTTAAAAAGGGTTAAATGCATTTCTTTCACAACAGTCTGCAGGCTAAACTGAGCTTACATTTGTAAAGCTCTGCCTGCAACAACAACTTTTGCTCCTGATCAAGAAGTTTCCCTCTGCTGCTTAAAACATCCCCAGCCTCTCCCATGGTATCTGATGGTTATTACCCACTGAAGGATGCAGGAGCTGATTTGGAGGAGAAAAATTATGAGGCAGAAGCAGGCCAAACTGATTTTCTGTGCTTCTCGCACAGGGCATGGTGACATATTAATTGCAGGATACTGCATCCCTCGCCTGGAGACCTGAGTTGGCTCAGCAGTAATGGGCCAGCAGCGTGGCTGCCTTTGCTTAACTAAAGTTTTGTAGAAGCTCCATTGAGGAAGGTATTTTTGCAGTAATAGTGTTAACTGTTGCAGTTGAGTAATTTAGTATCCTGACTCTTAAAGTCTATCATCCCATAAAAAAACCCCCACCCTTATCTCTGCCAGAATGCTTATCAAAGTTATGGACTAACTGGTTTAATTTTTGTCATTGTTTTTGGGTGGCTGGTAAACGTCACATGCAGTATAAAGATGCAGAGTGCTGGATTCTGCTCACACATGAAGAGACAGCCATGCCTACCCTGAAGAGTTAACGGTCCAGGATCAGTGGCATATAAAGGGTACAGGAACAGAGGTGTACTCTCCATCAATAAAGTTTTTATGTGTTTTAGTTTTTTGTATGATTAAATACGCTCTGACTGTCTCCATGCCCTGTTCTATCCATTGCTGTCTTCAAACAGCTATGTATCAGAGTTAGAAAAACTGGTCTTGAATACAGATTTCAAACGAAAGTTAATGGCCTTGTCGATCAATTTAGGGAGGATGCTTCTTGGAGGAGGTTAAAGCATTCAAGAAGAATCTCTGATGGCTAATGGACAAGCAGCCGTATCTAGAAAAGCAAAGATATGTGAATGGGATGGTGCAGTCAGAGGACTAGGCAACGAGGCTGTAGCTGTTGAATTAATGTAAAACAATTTAATTGTGTTTTGAATTGGATAAAGATAAAAGGAGAGAGAGAGAGAGAAGCTGGAGAGAAGGAAGTCGCATTAAATCGGATCAAATTCCTTTAATTCCTGGATGAAAGCTTTAGCTGCAGAAAGGGCAGAAGTTGTACAAGAGGGATGCAAGCCTGAGTTTGGAATTGCACAAAGGGAAATGGAGATGGTTGCTCAGTGGAAAGCAGGAGCAAAGCATAGCCTTTGCAGCTCAGGAGTTTCAGAACAGGCTTATGATGGAGTTGAGCCAGAGGAGTGTAATACAAGAAAAGGAGGTGAAAGAAGGGAATTGAAAGCAGAAGTGACTGGGAAGTGATGGTTAGCACATTTCTAAAAATCTATGGGTTTTTTTTCAGCATTTGTTGAGGTTTCTCTCTAGCAACGTCCTTCGTTTTGTTTGGGTTTTTTGGGTTTTTTTTGGCCCATTGCCATAACCATTGAGTGACGTCTCTACGTGCATGCTTTACTATTAAATAGTAAAGGAAATACCTACATGCATGCTTTACTATTAAATAGTACAGGAAATAGTCTATGTACTCATTCAGAATGTAATTGCTTAAGAAACAAAATCAACGTGCTCGCAGTTGTAGTTGTCTACGGTTGCTGGATTTCAGAGCACAGCACAAGGCAAATGTTGTAGGCGGTTCTGTATTCATGTCATTAATGTTTTAAGGTACAGTATGTAGTGGACATTGGAGAATTCACGTGGCTTTGGGTTTCTGCTTTTAATTCCACTGCAGAATAGAGTCACTACCAATATCTGTGACATTCCTGTATTTCAATTTCTCAGTTCCCCAAAGGGGGCCTATTAGCAGCTGCACAGCACTTAGTCTAAAGAGTAATCAAGATATATCTGAGAATATGCTAATATTAATATTATCATTAATGCAATCCAGGATCTTATCAATGGACACTTAATTTACTGTTGCATAAATAAGCCTATTAGAAGATGAACAGGGGCAGGGACATTCAGTGAAGGCTAAGCTAAGATTTTTGTGTTTAAAAGAAAGAAAGTTCCTACTGTGGACATTTATAAGGAACCTTTTAACTCCATGCCTTGAGCCATGTTTCGGTATTGTAAGAAGCACATGGGAAATCACAAGTTTCTTAATACTTTCCTTTAGTCGATACTGTGCAGGCATGTTCTTCATTAAAATGTGGGAGTGTGTGAGCATTCCTCCCCACTGCTTGCATTTGTTCTTCCACCTGTGAAGGAGAGCAAGGTCAAGCACAAAGTATGCCTTTACAAACTTGAGTTTGTACTCTCTATCAGCACCTGATTTGGAGGACCTTTTTCTTAATAATTTTCAGTGGATCAGGTGTTCTGGTTGCGAAGACAAGATTCATTTTCCAGTTGGAGATTAGAGTACCAGACCTCTACATGCCTTTACCCAACAGATGCCTTCCCTCAACCCAAACATAACTTAATAGTGATCTTGCTCTTAGCTGGAGACTGCCACTCAACGCCAGTGGAGAAGGGTCCCAATTCTCCTTGAGGCCAGCACTTTGTGGTCATGCTTATAGGTCTGCACACACAAACGGACGGACAACATTGTTCCTCTGTTTTTGATATATCTAGGTGTTGATAGGGAAATTTGGGAGATTTGCTATGATTTTCAGTGGGAACAAGGTCCTGACTCTCTGACCTACTATGGACATAGATTCACTTGTCTCTGCTGTCTGTGCAAAACATTCATAGTACAGCAACTTCTGTTTCTCAACCTGTTTTTCACTTGCTTGTTGCCAGTTGTCTTGAAGGTGCGCTGGATTCCTTCCAAGTGAGTAAAAGGGCTGACCTGGTTATGGGGAGCCTGGCGTGAAGGGGCTCTAGGACTGAACTGTGTCTGGAGATAGAAGTACGTGTTGTTTGGAGTCCGGAGTGACTCAGTAGTTTTCAGCAAAGTATTTATTTGTCTTCCACAGTCTGCGCTTCTGAATTGTTTGTGACCAAATGATGCAATTCCATACATTGATTTGGAAGCGTGGCTTACAGATTTCTTAAATAACTTCCTATTGATAATAATCAATTGCAGAGAAGCTCTGCTCTGTCATGCTGAGCTCACATAGCTCTGCTTGCACTCGGAGTTGAAATCTTCATTAGTTATTCAGGTGTTGCCTAGTCCTTGCTATTGGATTCTCTGACTTCTTGGCCTCTTGCTCTAGTCTTTGAACAGGATATCCCTATTCTTTGCAGATGCTTCTGAAACTGCTGACTTTTTTTAAACATTCTTGCCCTCTGTTCTGATGCTGTCAACTTCTGTTGGTATTATAAGTTCCCATGTTGGGTAGCTCAAACAGTTAGTAATTTTTTTGGTTTAAAAAATGAGGGCTTATAAAACAGCTCTAGAGTTTGGGACTGATGGATGATGACTGTTGGAAAAAGAAGTGTCACAAGAAATTGCACAATTTAAAAAATTCTTTTCGGCCCACTTAATCAAATGACTGCTGTCTCTTGGAGAAACTTAGGCACAATTTTTGATCAACCTATCACAAAACCAAAGGGGGAGGAGGCTAATCTGGGACTGAGGCTGTAGCGAGTAATAACATGCATTTGGTTTGCTGCCAGATTTGGTTTTCTTCCTGCCTTGTTGCCTCTTCTCCCTCTTTCCTTAAGGATTATAAGGCATTACGCAAAATGTGTGTGATACTTTACCGTATGTTCAGTGTATGCAGTTCTGCAGTATTCATGTAAGGATAAGATACTTCACCAACCTAGCGATATTTTGTGAATACGTGAATGACAGTTAAATGTCAATAGTCTTGATGCAAGTCCTGCCTTCCTGAAGAGGAAAAAAGTGCTGAAAGCCAAACTTTGTTATAGATTGCCACATGATGAAAGGGCATTGGGAGTGCCCTTTGATTGCTGATGTAGGAGGGACTTTCAGATACACCTTTTTATAAAATATATGTATTCATAGTGTGTTTTGGTACTTTGTAGGCAAAGAATATATCAGATTTCTAGTTTATCATTCTTTGCAAGCTCATTTCAGGGAAAGTCTTTCCCTACTTGATAATGAGATTTGTTATGACAGTAAATGCGTACGTCCAAAAAATCATCAAGCAAAAAAAACCCTCTGGTAGCTGCTGCTTCAGAGCTCATGTTGCAGAAATATCATATCAGAACTCAGATTTTGAGGGGGTGATTAGAAGACATAGATACCTTTGAAAATCCTAGTCTGGGTAAAAGGGCTGCATGGGAAATCTTTGTTTTGTGATATCGTCTCTTGATTGTGCCATGGTAGAGCTGAAAAGAGAGATATTCCCAAAAGCTATGGCTTAATCTCATAAAACAGACTTATGAGGGATCTTAAAGGCTCAGATGTAACGATCCTTATAGAAAGTATTTTTCCCAACATTTGGTCGTTGCCATGATCAGCATAGTAACTGCAGAGTCTGACAGAGAAGTCCTTTCCAGCTCTGATAATCAGTATATCTATGTTCACTTCTGTTCTGTGTTGGTGCCCCTGAGTACAGGATCACTTTGGATCACTGGATATTCTTTCTGCCACTGTTTCACTTAGGGTACCTGTTTTGAGACCCCTTTTGTGTCTAATGATCTGCTATAACACATTCATGATGCAGAAGCGTGTTGCATTCCAGAGAGTGTCATGATAAATTTTGCTGAGATTTACCCGAATTATGGAGGAACTATGTAGAAAGTTAACATTCACTCTAAAACGTTTGCCACAGGAGCATTATGGATGTATGTTTTACACTGTTATGGTAGATCTGGTATTATATCATTCTTCTGGTACTCCAGGTCCCTTTTGTAGTCTCCTCAATAATCATACCAGTCTTTAAGTGACTCAAGACTAACAGCTTTTCTTAGGGCTCTGCTAGTTAAAACATTATTGCAGTTATCCTGTCAAACACTGCTTAAAGGTCAATCAAACTGTGTAAAACCTTCTAAAGCCTGATAAGGTTCAGCACTCTAAATTGTGGGTCCTTCTGGCTAGTATTGTCTCAGTGCTTTTCTCTCTCGGATCAGCTCTGATGAGGTTTGTGGTCCTTCCACTGTCTGCAGCTGCCTCCCTCCAGGTTCTTCTCCCTTGAGAGGATGGGGATCCTTGTCTTCAGCTCCCATGGGTTTGAGCCAAAGCTGCTTCTCCTCCCTGGTAGACTGCCCTTCTGTTTCAAGCAAAGTAGCTCACCGGGCTGTTGTCATATGATTTGGTTGCCAGTGGAGGCCCATGTCTCTTCTGAGTCTCAATAACTATGGATGTGAAGGGTGAAGTCCAGTACTATCAGAGGATCAAGCCCACTGCTCTTGGACACAGGATTGTGGTGTCTTCCTACACAGTATCTCTTTCTCATTCATCTACTTACATGCTTCAGTTTTTTGGTCCCTGAATAATTTTTTTTCAGTATTGTAATTTCTAGAAACAGTGTAATTGTTGGCTTCTTGTGTGTTAACCAAAACTGGTATATTTAATGTCTCAAAAAATCACTGTGGCTCCCATCCTGTCTCTCTTCTCTCTAGTTTTTACTTCTTTAGTTTATTTTAATCTACATCAAGTTTGCTATGATTATGGAAAACTTTCAGAGAAGAAAGCCTTCTGAGCCCTTCTAGTCATCTTCTTCCCTTTGGCTTGCCGGTGGCCTCCTGCGTAGTGTGTGGATATGCTGTGCTGAGGAGATGTCTTTTGGAGTGCGTAAAGGATCACAGAGGCCTGTCAAATGAAGTTTTGCTCTTCATAGCCACAGGTGCTCCCTGGTAGTACTCCTCTGAAGTCATTGCAATATTTGCACTAATCTGAGGAGGAGAAATCATTGCTGCAGGGATGAACTCTGCAGCGGCAGCTGTGCTGAGCCACAGCCAAGCATGGAACCACGTCAGTCTCCCCAGATGGAGGCATGTTCAGTGCAGAGGAGAGCTTTGCGCACAGAAGATTACATCTATGAAAGCTTTTTAATACTTCAGTGGGGTGACTGTGTGAGGGAAGGCTCATGTTTTTTCCCAGTAACATTATTGCGTGAGCGTCGAGCAAAGAATCCCATGAAGAGCTGCATGGGATTGCTGAGCAGATGGACAGGATGGGTTCTGCCAGGCTGTGGTGTGCACTTCCACAGTGCGGGTTGGCTGGTTGGGTAGGTTCAAGTGGAAAGCCAACGTCACCTGAAATTAAAGACGTGATTATGTGGAAATCAAAGAAAGTGGAAAATCATGTAGAACTGTTTAACTGTTGAGTGGGTAGGAGTTCAACTTGAAAATTGGATTCAGGTAAAGAAAGTTAAGATGCACGGCATTGCTGCAGGGCATTTGCCATCAGACAGTGAAATTTGGTGATTCCTCTGGTAATCTGACCAGCTCTAATTGTCTGTCTACACCAAATTCACTCTATAATCTCTCTCTTTTTTTTTATCTTTTTTTTTTTTTTAAATGAAATGAATGTTACCAGACCAGAAAACTGTAGCAAGTGACCATGCTTTAGAAAAAACATATTCCAGAATGTAATGTTAATACAAGGTTTAGAAAAAGTTTGTGTGGGTAAATGCCTTTTAATGGGGCCTTGATTCTGAACGTGTGATGTATGTGAGCGTGGAGGCTACATCCCTGGCTTACAGCTCAAATATTGCCCAGAAGAATAGCAGTATGTAGGAACATGGTCTGTTCCAGAAATGTCTCCTTAGAGTATTTCAGCCCCTGAAATTCTGTGGGAATGAAAAAAATCCATCAGCTATTTCAGAAAATATATACAGTGAAAATGTTGATTCATTTTGATCTCCTAGGCTGTATAAAGAGGAAAAGGAGTTTTGAAATGTGCTTTTCTCGCACTTTTTGTTTTTAAACAGGACTTTGATACTTGAACGTAGAGGGTGAGTCATATTTAAAAAGTATTATCTGTGGAGCTGATTGAGCAATGTATTGGTATGCCTAAGAGTCTGCAAGTTTTGTCAAGCTCTTCTTAGCCTGTGGTGCTGACAGAATGTTAGTAAACTTTCTGCTGTTGCCCAAGAACCATTTATGGGAAAAGTTAGCCATGTTGGTAGGCTCTAGGTCTCAAAGAGTGCTTGTTACTTCCAGTGGGGAGAGCTAATCTTTTGGTAAGCTTCCTTCTGTATACAAAATAAATCTAAGACCATTTGAAAATGTTTGGAATGTGTCATTGTGTTGCTGAAAAATGTTTTGGTCACTGGTACTTGTTGTATAAAGGAGCAAAGTTAGCGTGCACTCTATTTGTTACGTTTGAATACTTTATTTGTAACATAAAGGTGGCCTTAATGGAGGGGTTTTGCAGATTCCTCTGGTAGTGGAACTCTGTTCCTTCGTTTCTGAAGCCTACAAGAGATGCTGAAAAGGGTGCCTTTCTCTAAACGTTATTGATTCCATTCAGAGCTTGGAAAACATGCCGCTAAAAATGACCTCAAGGCACCATCTGCTTTGGCGAGGGAAATGCCTTCAATTCTCTTGACCATTAGATCCGTTGAGCTTTCCTTCTTGCCTAAATGGTGTCCTTGAGACAATAGTCCTTTCTACAGCTGAATGACACAGCGATCCAGATGGGTTCATCCTCAAGTGCTGCCTAGGGTGTGTGCGTGTGTCGCTGCCCTTGTTCTGTGTTCTCTCCTCCTGCAGATGCATTATGCATTGGTCGTGCAGCTGTGCACGAGTAGCAGCTCATTTGGGTTCTGCCCACTCGAAACTGCCAAGCATCCTTGGGAGAGGGGGTATTTCACGGAAGAGAGGTTTTCCTTGTTTGAGCCCTTTCCCTCTGACCTCATGCTTCTTCACAAGGAAGTAGGTTCACTGAGTGGTTGCACAGTCAAGTCCTGTAGTATCTAGTGAGATAGATGGAACACATTGCTCTAGTGAGATAGATGGAACACATTGCTCTACCGCTGTTGCATCTAGCATTGCTCTTCGTGTTCTATCTGACCCTCTGAAACCAACAGTCGCCGTGGGGGGCAATGGAAACGGCGGTGTCCCTGTGTCGCAGGGTGAGTCTCTTAGCTCTGCTCCCTGTCTTGGTTTTAGAAGTGTGATCTTCAACGGTCATCAAAGTTTTTGTATGAATTATGGCAGGAAAACATTCTGATCTTTACAAGTTTTCATTCATGACTTGACTTTGTTTCCTGTTTGTAACCCAGACTTTATTAATCACCCTTATAATAACCTATTTGATCACAGTTTTCCTAGCCACTAGTCTTTGATGAAGAACCTTGTCAAATGCATTTTAAAAACATGAGGTTGAGCAGTCACCAGTTTTTCTGTTTTTGCCCCAATAGTGATCTATTTAAGATCTCTTGCACATTAGTTAAATGTGACCTTTTATACATGAAATCTTTACCGCTTCCCTTTCAGAAAAAGGAAAAAAAAAAAAAAAAAGAAAAAAGGACTATGGCTTCCCAAAAGTTCTTGCAGTTCTTCCTTTTGCTGGGATGTGAAGACTTGCACAACAACAGAAGTTACAGTAATTAGTCTCATAGGAAATCAAAAGTTATAACTAAAATTGTCTTAAAGTCAAATTAATGTCATCCTTTATACATAAAAGCATAGCGAGTATAAGATCCGGTACCACAGGGTTTTTTCTGGTGCTGGAAACAAGTGTTTGATTGCCTCTTGGGAAGCAGCATCTTGCCCATTCAGTTACTTAAATTTGTCCTTTTAGATCTGTGAGATCAAATGGTAGTTCACGCTAGATTTGCTAGCAGTGACAGCCTGATAGTTTTCCTGTCTTCATTGCTCCATTGTATAACCTTGGATGAATTTTTGAGAAAGGTGGAGGCAAGGAATGAGATCAGGAGGAGAAGTTTTCAGGGGAAAATGAGAATTATTTTTTCTTTGTTGTAGCTGTTCAAAGGTGCTCACGGTTTTGGAGTGCTGGGAGGAGGTCTAGGGTGAGATGTGTGAGCAGATATAGCCAAGTCCATCACAGCTCAGCATCACACCTCTGCAGGACCTCAAGAGGATCCCTGCTGCTACCCAGGATCTGCAGTAGTGACACCTGCGTAATACATTGCATCGGTTTGTGCTCAGGACTGCTTTTTCCTGGTGCTGCTTCCCCCCCCCAATCTGTATTTCTGGGGACCTCTCTTACTTTACCCTATTGAGTAAGTTCAAACAGCCTCTGAGTTCAAACCCACAAATAAATAATAGAAGTATTTTTTTTTTCTTTTTACTATTGAGAAGAATAATTACTGGCATTTTAGAGGTACAAGTAGTCCTTGCTTCTGACTCTGATTTCATTGATACTCTGATGTTTATGCAGAGAAAAGCTATTTTAGGTCATGTTTACGACTTTGTCATGATCTTCATCTGCTGAGAGCTGGTGAAACCCCACCGAAGTGAACTGGGCCATGGCGCTGCATTCTGGCTGGTTTTGTTTAACTCTCCCCCTGCCCCACCCTCATTTGGCATGGAGAACAGATATGTGATCCAGGATTCAAAAATGAACACGGACTTCTGAAAGTCTTTTCTTATTTCTAGCTTTTCCTCAAAATAAATGACTTATTTACTAAGTGTATCCCCAAAAGGCAGCTGTAAAAGCCTTTTCATCAAACCATGATTCTATTCTGCAGCTTTTTCATTAAATACCCCCCCCCCCCCCCCCCCCAAGCCCCATAGATATTTAGATTTATGCAATGGCTAAAAAGAGAGAGCTTGCATGAAGAATGACAAATAGTGATGATTAATATAGTAAATGAGTGCCTATAAATATTTTGAGAATGCTAGGGAAAGTAAGAAAGAGATTTTGCAGTTCTTTAATATGCTGTGATATGTGAATCCAGTTCAGTGACTCTGAACTTTTGATTAAAATTAGATATTTGCAAATGGCAATAGAGAGGGCCTGAGGGAATCACATTGCATTTCTATTTTGTTGTCTATTTTTTAAAAAAGATTATTTGGCTTGGAGATATTTATTTTTATTAGACCTAGGCTTATTTCTCAATTTTTTCTCTCAGCAAAGTTTTTATTTTTTTTTCTTCCCAGTACAAGTAGAAAAGTAAGGTTTTGAACAAATTTCTTATTTTACATACAGCAACAATATACTGCATAACTCCGGATTTATTACAACACAGCTGAGGCTGAAAATTGTCCTTTTATAATGTGTACATGTGCTAATTACCACTGTATTCCTCTACTGTAGCATAAATTTAAGTGTAATGATTATCTTCAAAAGCACAGCTAAAGTTCTTTTTAGGTAAATCTACATAAAATGTTTAGTATATTTTTCATTTAATTTCATTAATGTATTTATTTTGATTTTCCATGGACTTAATCGTTGTCCTTACTGAAGTTAAGAAACATTCATTTCATACAGACTTAAAGGATTGTTAACAAGCTGAGGTTTCTATTCTCCTATTAAATAGAAGAGGGGGGGAAATTAAATTAATATCTAAGGAATCTATTATTTTGTAAATGTGACTGAATCCCAGAATGTCTGCTATAAAACCTTTGTCTTACAAGTTCTGAAGCATAGCTTTTAAGCTCTCTCTTGCTATAACATTCTATATTATTTCCTCTCTTGATGCTTTTCTTTTGAGTCTACAAATTTGATCAGAATCTTTTAATTAGAAACCACAATGCTATAAATAGCAGTAAATACAAAATTCTTTACATCAAGGGGCAAGCATATAAATAGGATTTTCTTGTCAATTAAAAAAAAAAAAAATCTCTTTTGATAGCAATTGTTATTATCTCTTCCAGCAAAACTCACTAAAAAAAATCTAAGTGCTTTATGAAGGATAGTAAGAAACATGTATAATGAGGAATTGTACATTATATCACAACATATTTTTAATTCTCTTTTATTTTAATGAGGAAGAAGAATAGTCATCATGTTATTATGCTGCTTTCAACACCCAACTAATTATATACAATGTGAGGAAAATATCTAAAATATTTCCTTTCAGGATTCTTGTTAGTTTGATTATTAAAGAAAGTGCATAGCTTGTAAATGTTTCCCTGGTGGTTAAAATATTTGACCTATTTGAAATAAAAATCTTCCAAACATATTGAAGGTTACTACAGTACAGTGCAATGAGGCTCACCTTTGATCTGCAATGATATACGCTTGTTGCAGTTTATGTACGTGTATTCCCTTTGCAGATGCTCATTCTTAAGGGCCAGTTTCTGGAGAAAGCTGATCCCTGGCAGGGCTACTGAAGGGACTGTATCAGAAGTCATGATTATTCTGTTGTGTTTCTTTGTAATAATAAACAGTTGTACTTGGTACTGATTGCCTGTCTCCTCTGTTACTGCAGTCATCCCTGAAGCATGGAGCAGGTGATTTAAAATAATTGGAATCGTATCCTTCTTGGTTTGGCAGGAAGGTTTGTGTACCACTTTTGTTCTTCTAGGATTCAAGCTTTTAATACTTGTTTTAGGTAAAATATCTTTGTGCTTAGTGATTTGAAATAATCCTTTCCACTCCATTTACTTTTGATTCCTTTCAGACGCTTGCTGAGATGCTTGAACCTGCAATATTTGACAAAAGTTAGCTCTTGGGTAGTTGCATTAGATGCATGGGATGCTTAGTGTTTTCTATACAGGGGCTTACAGGGTTGTACACTTCAAGTGCCACTAGAAATTGCATCTGAAAGTACTGCAGCTAATTTCAGAGTTGTTATCGATATTTCCCTTCTTCAGTTGCATGACATTAAAATTTCAGAACTTTTGATAACGTTGGAGGCATGGCACTGCGCTCTTCCATTAAGTTGTTAGATTCTCCTTTCCTGGCTCTTGTTCATGTTCCGCATTGAGTGCATTTCCCCTGGTCTCCAAGAACTCCCCTTTTATGACTCAGTTGTCAGCCATCAACGTGTCATGCTTATGGTTGTTGAAAAAGCCTCACATTTTCTGAGAAAGTTCCTTGGTTTAACTGAATGACATAATTGATTGTCTTGCTTCAAATTGTCTTTGCAGGTGTGTCTTGTTACTTCGGCTTGAATGAGGTGGTATAGATAGAATAAAAGTACTTATTTCCTTTCTTTGGGTTCTTTTATTGACTTAGGTCTATGAGTGTAAGCTTCCTTTGCAGCTGGCCATTTTACCTATTCACTGAGCAGACAGGTACATGTGCTTAAAAATAACGTAGAGTCAAGACTTTTAAAAATCTGTTTCTTTATTTTGTGGGTTTTAACCAGATATTCAGAAGAATTGTTATCCTAAAAAAATGTACTGGCTGGCACTCTTAAGGTGCAGGTTTTTGTTACACTGAATGAGATCTGTTAGCTGTCATTGAAAGGGGGAATCTGCCTTCCTCTTCATTCTCTCTTGCATGTCCCCTCCAGCTTCTTTCCATTGCATCTGTTTGTGATGTGACTATATGGTTTATTTGGATCAGCTTATTTGTCTGACAGAAGATGGATCCACTCCAAGTAATGATGAATTTTCTGATGCTGATCTGACTTTCTGGGTAGTCACACCAAGTCGACAAGGGAGAGCAGGTGGGAACATGTGGCCAGGATGGGGCAGAACTGTTAATTTTCGGCAGCAGCGCGCGGTATGCAGTGTTGCAGTGTTTTACAACCACATATCAGGGTTGAAGGGTGGGCTGCAATTTCTGGAAGGGGCTGAATTTGGCTATCCAAAATGTGCATCTTGGTATCTCAGTAGGTTTGAGATAGGCTTGAGATACGCTTGATTGCACTTCAGCTCAAACGTAATGGTAAGCTTCCTGGGTTTCCACCACTTGTCTTGGGGGTGGTTACATCTGAGTAGTGTTTTTAATCTTAATTTATTAATAGGCATATTCTCCCTTAAATCCACATTAACAGCTTCTGTCAGGGAATAACTGTAGTCCAGGGTCACCTCAGAAATACATTAGCCTTGTAATTGTTTATCTTAGAGTCGTGTTCAAGGGAGGAAATTTCCCAGACCAAATCAATATGATGCAAAATACCTAGCAGTTAAAAACCACACCAAACCAAAAAACTCTAGTCATTTTTGCTCTTATAGTGAATGAGGTGAATACATTTTAATGGCAAATGCTACATTTAGTATATGTACCTTTAGAAATTTAAGTTAGGCTTTTTATATTCTTCCTTACTGACGAATTCTCTTTTGGTACTACCATATGGTCATACAGAAGACTTGGTTATACTGTGTACAGAGATCTAAATGATGGCATATGTAGCTGTGTTGTTAACAAACAGAAATAATAAAGTGCTGTAGAATGTTCTTTGCATTTAGTAATGTAATGATGAAAAGTGAACAGCTGGGCTGCCATTACTCCTTTGATCAGAAAGTGATTGTTGAAGGTTAGTTAAGGTTAGCAATTGTGCTGAGTGGAACAAGGGAATGACTAAACTACTTTGGCCCCTTGTACCTTTTTTGGTACTTGTTTTTTGGCCTGTCACATCCTGTTTATGAGCAGCAGGCTAAAATTTCACATCTAGCAAGAGAAGATGGAATTTTAAAATCATTCAAAGCAAACTCTGCTGCCTGAGAGTTGGAAAACAAATGGCAATGCTAACCTGATAATTTGTTGATGGTTGGTTTTGCTGTATTTTTTGTTACACTAGTGGGTGCAGGCCAGAAACAGCTAAATGATGGTCCTACATGTGCGTGGCCTTATGTGCTGTGGGTGTGTGTACATGCTGTGGGTGTCCATCATTGCAGAAAACAGCTGGCTGTCATGGATCATTTGGGACTAGCTGCTTTTTTTCTTTAGGCTTTTTTGGATAGAAAGTAGGCTTTTAATATTGATGGTGGTTAATCACTGAAATTATTTACCCATATAAGGTTAACTATGTTATATTCAGTTAGTTGGTCAAAGATTATACATTTGTTCAAAAGAGATGCTCTTAAATCATCCAGAAATTACAAGAACCGCCTAGTGAAGACTTGTGGTCTGTGTTACAAAGCAGGTTAGGTGTAATGGGGATAGCTGAAATGATATCTGACTCTGTGTATTGTATCTACTGAGAGGCCTTCTCAGAAGCTTTCAAGTTAATACTGCATCCTTCTAAACTGTAATGTAAATATGTGGAATTTCTCATCATGCAATTTTGCGTGCGTGTTCACTGCAGTGGCACAGCTAGGCATTTTTATAGAGGGCACTCAACCTGAGCATCTTCCAGTAAGAGAAGCTGTCTTTTGTTTTTTTTAAAGGAATCAACTGTTTGTAAATATGTATTCATGGTTGTTGTCTTTTTTATTTATTAATACTCATGCATATATATGGAGACATAAAAGAAAATTCTGCTTTAGGGCAACTAAAAAATGTAATAAACAAAAATGTCATGATTCCTTCAACTTCCCATTTCTTTGTTGCTGTTCTTTTCCAGGGAAACTGGTATTCTCAACTATTTGGGATTTAATGCCTATTGAAAGCCTGCCAGTAGTTTTAGAGAGAGTGAACTTGATGATTCACATTATCCCATCCTGTCCTGTGTTTCCCAGAGTTTTCAATAAATCATTTGTTACAGTTGTACTATCCTGTATTGTATTTAGAGAAGTGTAGTTTAGAGTTGTAAGTGGTTCTTCAGTGTTCCTTTTTAGATTCCTCTGTCTACATGCTTCAAATCTTAATGTGCAGATTTCAATGGAAAGAAAATAAGAACAAGGTTGGAACTGCTCCAAAATGTCTGAAAGTAGCTTTTCTTATTAATTAGTTAAATAACATGGCTGTTCGTTTCTTGGGAGTTTTCAGGTCTAGAAACAACTGTTGCGTTTCCATTGGATAGTTGAGTATTTTCTTCCACTAGTACTGGAATAAATATTCTATTTCTGGCAGATCGTGAGTTACAAAGTATTCCCATGTTCGTCCTCTATAGGACTGAATGAAAGCAATTAATTCAGGGAAAAGGTATGGCAAAGAGAGAAAGAAAGAGATGTTTCTCTAGCAACTCTTTTTTTCTTTGGTTTTAGTGACTGCTCAGGTGTTTGGAGTTTTGGGAGCCTTTTGGAGGAGATGGCTTACAGAGTAGTGGGTCAGAGCTTTATAGAAAATGCAACTAATCAGATTTTAGCCCATTGCTATCATCTCACTATATGGGCTTACATGAGTGTCCAAATGAACGGTTTCTTTCAGGTAATCTTGGTGAGATTTGTGAGTGTATCCCAGACTGACCAAACCAGTAACGTCTCGGCTGTTCTCCACCGGTCTGTGTGCAGAGCCAGGTTAAGGAACGAGTAACACAGTAGCCAAGGGAAGTCTTCCACTTTCCTTTGCTCAGGGTTTTGCCCCGGATGGAGATTCAAAGAGTAGTTTCCTCCGGTGTGGATGGGTTAAGATGGGGGGCTACTCCCAGTCACAGGCTGTGTTGTTGGCAATTCTTGAATAAGAAAACAGATCTTTTGTTTATTATCATGGACTGCTTTGTCCATTTCAATGCAATTTTATTTGGTTAATGGCATATTGTTACTTAGTAAATATAATTAATTTCTGCATTCACAAACCTGTATGGTATGTTTTGTTGTGGCTGAATGCTAATTCCAGTCTTTTCAATATTGCAGTCTACCCACATTGCTCGAGCCAGCTTCCAGGTTGATGCTTTTGGATCGTCTTTCATCCTAGATGTGACGCTAAACCAGTAAGTAATGAGTGTATCTTACTCTATGTTTGTTCAAGACCTGGTGCCAGTGAAATGTCATTTTCCAATGGAGGCTTTAGAGGTGGTATTATAGCACATATGTTATTTCTAGGTATTGAGTTCATCTGTAGCAGTATATTTTAAGGTCTTTTGTTATTTTCTCAAGTACCATTGTAGGTTTTGATATTCCTGTTGTTACTACTTAGTAGCTATTGCAGTATAACTAACGTTTTAGTGTTATAATTTAATTTGCCATCTTTCAGTTTACCATAAAGGCAAGTTACTGTACTCACACAGAGCCTCCCTGGATATTAAAAGATGGATTTGCTGAAAACTGGTAGCTGTTAGCGTTTTAATAACCAAGTGTAAAGTACTGGAGATACAGCAATTGCACGACAGCTAATCCTCAAAAAAGAATGAGATGGATAGTTGGGAATGAAGTTTCTCCGGATGCGTTTACGGTCTTTTGGGAACAGAGAAGCATTACAAGGCAGTAGCATGCTGTGAACTTCAGTCTACGATGAGAGATTGAACAATAGTAAACTTAAAGTGAAATCTGCTATGTGGCTTTCGGTAATGAGTTTTTGAAGTAGCCTCTTAGCACAGCTGTTTTAAAATAGTTGCTTTGCTTTACTGTTCTGAAGTGAAAAGAGAATAAATAGTATAGTAAATAGAAATGCTTTGTTAAGTAATTCAGCTCCTAATAATTGAACACAATGTTGCATGGTTCGGTGTAAGAGTTTGTGCTCTATCACTCCAAGTTTTTCTGCTATAAAGATGAACCATTTGGGCTGCAGTGGGAGCCACTCAAATTCAAGTTTTTTTCACTTGTAAACACATTTTAAACAGTGGCAACTTCTTTACATGACTTAAAAACCACATGTGAATCCTTGCTGGTTACAGACGGCAGAGACACTGTGCTGCTGGAAGAGGGAAAGAGGCTGGTTTAGAAGTATCATTTTATAACAGATGCATTTTAAAGAATTCTAGAGGAAGAATTTTCTGCTGAAAAGCACCAAATCCTCAACATTGAAATGTTTGTTAGAAATAGCAGTTTTGTATACCTATTTATACGTTACTGAGGGTAGGGTGCACAAACCTGTTTTTACTTTGGGTGGTAGATTAATGGTGTGGTCACAGTTAGTTTCTGAAAGGTCAGGATGGTCCTTACGGTATGCATTTTAGGTCATCTTAGTAAAAGCAAACACTTTTACTAATGGTATATGAAAAAGCAAGTTAAGGATGAGATTTTATGAGCTGCCACAGTTCTCTGTAGGTGGATTTTTCATTTACACACATGTATATATGCACATAAACACACACACAAATGTGTAAGTTTAAAATTTGATTTGTTTTGAGCTGGATCCTATTTCTATGTCATTCTTTTATTGTCTTTAATGATATTAGACCCGTATTTGTATAAGACTGTCAAAATGTATCCTTATTGTTCTTAAGAGTGCCAGAATCCAACTTAAATATGAACTTTTCTTGAGGAGCTATGCTTTTTATAATGTGAAAAAGTCCTATCACAAGTTGTCCAAAATGAAAACAAGAAGGCTGCAAGGAAATTAAGATGTTTGGCTTCTGTCATAATATTTAAATCAACATTTAAACTACTTCTGAAATAGCATTTGCAGATTATCAAATAAAAAGAGGGCCAAGTATAGCAGGGTGACATTTAAAATGTATTTTCAATTATTATTCCTGTGAACAAATCTGTTTCATTCAGCAGGCTGTATATATTTTTCTTCTCTTGCAATTCTTACTCTCCCTATTATATTCTGTATGTATTTTCTAAGGGTCCTGAGAGAAAAGCACTATTTAGCCCACAGTAGCTTTATAGTTGAAAAGTAGTTGAATTCTTGTAAGGAGCAAGGTTCAAGATTTTAGTTTTCCTCTGGAAAAAATATCAGCTTAGTACTTATAACTGAACCTCTGCTAATATCAAAAGCATGCTGAAGCAGGCCCCTGGGGTAAAATTAGCTCTTATGTGTAATACGCATTTGAGGAATGTTAAAGGAGGTATGGGGGACAGAGCGGGGGAAAAAGTAATTTAAAATACATAGGTTATCAGGAAGGAGAGACTCTCCCTGGCTTTGTCAGTTTCCTTTCTTGCAGTCTCCCTGTTGTTTAAAGGCTGGTGTGCATGTCTTGTACATCTGAATGTATCTGAGCGTCATCTCTAGTTACAATGTAAGTGGTGGTCAGTCACAGTGGAAGTGTTTGTTCTTCCGTGTGGTTCCCCAATTTATGGAGAAAAAAAGTTCAAAATTAAAATGATGGTAGCAAACAGAGAGCTTTAAGAAAAAAAATAAAAAAATGCCCCTGACCCCTAATGTCTGTCTGCAAATAGATTTTCTTCTTTTGCTGCTCTCTTTGTGGACATTATTTTCTCTATTCTCTTCAAATTCATCTTTTTATCCAAGAGTCAGTTTCTCTGTTTCCTCCACTGCATTTGTCTGTGCTTTGTTATACATCCCCCTGTTATGTACCCTTTTGTATTTTGTAGTCTGTTGTGTTTGTGTATTTTTCCATCTTTGTTCTTACTCAGTTCTCCAAAGAGTCGCACATTTCTTTCTTTTCTTTTTCCATCAGGAATAATTGTCCCCTCTGCCATCGTCATAGGTGCCACACAAATTTCTTGAAAACTTTATGTAAACTTTGACAGTTGAGGCTGGCAGAAATATTTATGGTCTCCTACTTGTCTCTCTTCCCTCATTGCCTGATACCCTCTGTTTTATCTCTTCACTTCACCAAAGGAGATGCTACTATTGAATCTGGGTGTTAGCTGAAGCAACCTTCCTTTCCTAGTCCCTTCCTCTGCCACCTCTCACAACAGTGGCCTTTCACCAAAGGCTGATCTCTGCAATGAAACAAGCTGGGAAGATACAGGAGCAGGGCAGGGAAATCAAAAAGCAGAGCTTACACTGACATTTCAGACATCAGGAAAACTGAGGCCCAGGAGGGGAATGTTCCGCCAGTCCTAGATGCAAGTGAGAGAAAGGAAAAAAAAAATTTCCGACTGGCACTACAGTGTGGCAGTTTAATTTAGCATTGAAATCTGTGTGCTTTCTTCTTGCTCATTTTGGATCTCAACCAGTTTTGAATGCATATTTGTTCACATTAAACGCATATGTGAGATACACTGAAACATTACCTTGAATGCTAATAAAAAAATGATGTTAAAAAGCTGGTATAATTACAACAGTGTAGTTTCCTTTTTTGCAGTGATGGTGGTATTTTCTCCACATACATCATCATTCTTTCTTTCTTCCTTTCTTTCCCCGAGTTGCCATAGCGTCTCTACAATGAGCTTTTTTTGAGATAACAGTGTTTCTTTTTAAACTTTTTTTTGCCTGTTCAACTGTCTGAAGTATTTACAAAGGAGCTTTCAGATCGAATCAGCTGTATTTTTAAAAGGTTCAATCCCTTAGGCAAAGGTTAGGGACACATTAGTTGCGTCGGTGTGTTTATGAATCCATTGCCGTGGTATCCTTATGCGTTCAGAACTGTATCTAATGGAGCTGTTTTCTGTGGCCGTCTTCATTAAAGCTGCCTTCAGCATTAGCAAAGCTGGGGCCTGACCGCTGGGCCGCGCAGGCGGGCGCTGCTCGCAGCCTTCCCTCCTTCAGCCTGCGTCCAGCTCTGGCCACCGACCCAGAATGGTGCAGGAGTTGCATAGCAATTAAGTGTGCTTATTTATCTGTTTTTTAATTCCTCCCCCTTGAAGTTTTTAATGCTGTGATGGCTCAGCAAATGACTGACTTCTTTTTTCATGCAGAATATTTCTTCTTAAATGTAGCCGCATGACCATTTACGCTCTCATCTTGGGTTGTAATTATGTGATTAAACAGCAGAGCTCACCAGGAAGCGGGACATGTTTCCGAAAGCATCTTTGAGGCCCTTTTGGTCCTGTGGACCGTGCGGATCTCTCCGAGGGGACCTGGGCCAGGGCATGTTCATCTGCATGTGAAGCAGCAGAGACCTCACGGCATAATGGCCCAAAGCAAGCTGTGATCACGGGGTTGGATCGGGAAAGAGCGTGCTGCAAGTTGGATAATCGGAAAAACTACAGTATCTGTGCTTGTCTGGAGTGTGGACAGGCCCTGGCGTGGGGTGACCACCCCAGGTTCACTTTGTGGTAGCCACGACGGGCAAGAAGGATGATCAAGGCCCTTCCTAGCTGCAGCATCATCCTTCATACGAGGGCTCTGGTATCTCCTGTCACGGAGACGGGCAGAGGGCGTCTTGAGCCTGCGTGTGAATTGTGGTCACTTCTGAGGTGCAGTGTGGACACCAGGTGCCCTGCTGAGGAGACTCTCGGCCTTCAGAAAGCTCCGTGGGGCATCTGGCCACCTGTGTGCGCCCTGGCTCCTCATGCTGTAACAAGAAGAGCCCTCCCCGATCATGGCTTTTTTTCTGTGAACGAACACATCGATAGCCTGAGATCCTCATGTTCGTGGTGACAGGGAAGTACTCTGAAGGCTCATGAGGTTTTCAAGTTTCTATTCAGCACTTCAGGACTGCTCTGTCCTTCCTGGTGACACTCAGTTGCTAGGATGGAGCATGGTTGCCACCTGCTTTTGCATCTTGCAACACAAATTTGATTCCTTTGGTCCATGTATTGGTGGAAAATAATCTATAAAGTAGTAGTAGGCTGGGCAAGATGTGCTCAGAAACCCTACCCCTTTAGGAAGCTCACACATCTTCTGTTCCCATCAAGCGCCTGACCGTATGCCGGAGGAGTACCGACACTGGGTATAAATCGATGGTCATGACAATCAACGACATTCAGAAGGCTGAAAGATTTCAAATGAGGCAATTTTTATAAACTCTGCTATTACTCTAATACCTATGTGGAAAATAAACGCACTTTTCATTTATCAAAAGGTAAAAAAACCCTTTGGCAAAACCAAAGAAGCTTCTTCAGAAAATAGGGTAGGTAATTTAGTATATTTCAGTCTTAATTTAAATTATTTCTGGTTAGTGATACTGGAAGGTTCCTGGCACTCCAGGAATTAATTATTTTGCCTTGCCACTGAATAGTTTTTGCAACTTATGCTGAGAAGGATACAGACGTTCCTCATGCCTTGTGGGGAATGTTTATTAGGAATGTCTTTTAACTAGAGTTTCGCAAACCTTACAGACTCGGATCGTAAACTTCATCAAAAAATCCTGAAAACAGAAGCAAAATAAAAGGCAGCTTGACAGACAAGTGCCAGCTTTTTCATGAGACAAACTGCTGAAACCTTGCCTGTAATTTCTCTTGGCAAATGGTCTCCAACACTAATATCAATGTGTCATGTAAGCTGTAAATGAAAAACATATTCCTAAACTTGCACTAAATCATAAACATTTGGCTGTGCGGAATTCAAAAGGATTAGCTTCCTGATGTGGTTTAAAAAATGCAGTTATACCGTTACTGACTATTATAATTTCTGGTAGTCTTTCTCCTGCATTGCCAGCCGTGAGTCTCATGCTCCTTCTGGTCACCCGCAGTTCGGGTGTGTGGTTGAGGGGCTCCGCGTGATGTGACGTGACATGACCTGCTGGGTTGTGCTGCCGGGTGTGAGAAGACCCGTCTGCCTTTTCTGCTCTAAAAGTACTCCATGCTTTATGATCTCTGTTACTCTTGTAATGACTCCCGGTAACTGTTTGAGTAACTGCATGTGGTAACTAATGGTCAGATCAGACCTGAGGAGGAGCAGCTCTTCCTTTAAGCTGTTTTGGGTCTCCTTAAAGTCCAACTCAGTCCCTTATTAGTTATTTTAATGAATGACTTGGGTTCACACAATCCCAATTGTTCTCACTAGCGGCTGGAATTTATTGGGATCGAGGGAATTCAAGCTCTGTTCACTTTTCTTATTCATGCCCTGTGCATGCAGGCTGAGGAGCCCCACTTGGGTACGATCACATTTTGGTAATTGATTCTTACTTAAAATAATGGCTTTTTTTTTTTCACCATATGAGAGTGCTCTGAAAATTGTAATATTTAGTACCAATTTACAGGTAGCATGATATAGACTGGGTTCAGGTGTTCTGAGTGCATTACTGAATCATGTTCTGCCCTATTTTTGAATTATTTGTTAAGTGATGTTTATCATGTGCTCTGTGATCAGAACCCCAGCTGACCCAACAGGATTGTTCTTTCACAACCCTATTTTGCAAAGTCATTCTTTCCCCCCTCTCAGTCTGTGACAGAAAAAATTGGTATGGTCATAATTGCAAACCAGAGTTAAGAAAAACTTTCTCCCTGATATTGTTGCTTAATTTCAGAGGTTGATCTTGTTCTCTGGGAGGCATTTATTCTGCACCTCTGTTTGTGTTAGCATGCTTTGCTAACACATATTTTGCACAAACTGTTTTTGAACGGCTTATATTTTTTTTTTATATTTAATGAAAAATGTCAGTTCTGCAGAGATTTCTTCCAACTAATTCTGCCTGGGCTAAAAGACAAAGGTGAGATGAAAAATCAAGGTTTTACTAGTGTATCACTAAACAAATCCTGAGGCTAGGGAGAATGCCTGGGATTATGCAGTTAGACCTGTGTTGCATCATCACTAAGGGTTCCTGCCTTTTGTGTTGTTTCTTTTTGCTTGTTTGTTTTTTGTTTTTTTTGTTTTGTTTTGTTTTCAGTTTTGTGTTGAAGAAGTATGGGAATGAAGAATTTGTCAAAATATAAATTGTTTCAATAGTTAATTACACTCAATGATAGAAGTTTGAACATTAGTTTTAGACTGAAAAAGCCCTGTAGGATTGAGTTTTCCTCCCACCTTGGTATGTATAGCATTATCAGCTTTCTTTTTGTTATATTAAATAGGTTGAGCTCCTGGATCTTTGATAATATGGCATCTTTTAAGTCCTTTAATAATTTCTGTGCCTTTTTACCAACCTCACCAGTTTGTCAGTATCCTTGCTGAATTGTAGACTCAGTACTGCATTTTGGCAGTGTCACGTATAAAGGTAGCACAACTTTCCCATTTCTAACTGATGCACCTCTTTACGTAGGTCCCAAGATTTTCTTTTTTCTTTCTTTTTTTTTCTTTTGTTTTTAAAAACTTGCTTCTTCCAAGCTTAGAATTGACTGTTCATTAAATATGAACTGTGTTCTTTGATCTTACTATATCATCACTATTGCTATTATTGAATTTGTAATCCTGTACGAGAAAAATATCAGGTTACTCTGACAAGAAAAAATTTCCATAAACCTATGTTGATTATCAGTAAGTTTAATACCTTCCTTTAATTTGTTTTGTATAATGTTCCATTATGCTTAAGACTTCTTTTGGAAAGGGTAAATTGCTTTTGATAACTCTATTACATTTTATTTTTTAATATTATAATGTAGTTTTAGGTTAACAAAATTGTGTTATGATTATTCGTCTATTACTGTCAATAGATATTTTTTTTTGTTGATTTAGTACCAGCTCTTGGTAAAGGCTGTTGAAATCAACACAAGTTTGCAACTGACTTCAGTTGGATGGGGATACGGAAAGTCGCTTGCAAGTGCTTAATTGGCATTCTGGTTAAAATGAGAACAAAAAAGGTAATTTGTTTCATTCACCTATTATTACCAAGTGTGTCACTGTAACGTAGTTCTAATCACATGCAAGAGAGTTACCCTGATGTTTCTGAAACACCACTTAAAGCTCAATGGTTTGTGACTTCTAAGTAAAATAGCACTTGAAAACATTTATATGTGTATACAAAATCTGTGCATCCCGTCATAAGATACTTTCCTAACCCATTAAAAAAGTTTCTGAAAAGGTCAGTCCTTCGTTTTCCTCTCAATGGATGTGATAAAGAATATTTTACTGCTTTTAGGTAATTGCATTTATTGGAAGCAATATTTGTTGGTTTATAGTAGAGTAATTAAAACATATGGGATTATCACTGAGTAAATTGCCTTTCCAGGGTCTGAATTTTTTTGACACAAAAATAATTATAGAAAATATATTACTGTGTATTTGTGAGTGTGTGTGTGTAGGAAGAAAATGATTAATTATTCTGGAGAGATATTATCATTCTATTACTATAATGTTTTTCTTTCTTGATGATATTCCTTAGATTACCAGATCACTTAGGAGCTATGTATCTTATACACATATATACAGAGATACCTCATATGTACAGATCAATCATGTGCTATCTTTAGCCTCTTCTTTAAAGTAAAATGGTTTAAACTAGGAAAAGAAATTGCTTAACATGTTTCAGTGCCTATGAATTTATCTTCTAAGTGCTGAGTATCTCCAAGTGGCAGTAACTTTAACAATCAAATGACCTCTAGCCATTATGAAAGATTTTAAAAGAAAAATTAATTGTATTTTTTATTTAGTCTTTGCAAAGTGACTATGATATGCAAAGTGTAATTTCTGGATTTACAGTTGAAATGGAATTATATCCTCATATGCTAACAATAGTTTGGGCACCAGAGTCTTTACTTGAATGTTTGGATTGTATATACATTAATGCCACTTCTGTAAATAATATAAAACAAACCATTGACCTTTCCAACTATTTCTATACTTGGTTATGGTTTAACAGCTAGAATAGAATTTGTATTTACAGAAGCAAGCAACAGCTATACAAGTTGGTCTAATAGAAGCGATTATCTTTTCTTACTTTTCCGTCACTTAAATTCTCAGACCACTGTGGCTACACTACTACTGTCCTACGAATTGTTACATATAAATACTAGTAAGAGTAAGACATATGAAGAGGGTAGTAAACAGGAAAATGCATGAACTAGAATGTGAATAGCAGGTATTTTCTATGCTGTCACTGATGGGGCACCTCCTCCGTGAGTCAGCAGCCTGCCTGCTGATACAGTTTCCTTCATGTGCCTCTCCCTGTGTTGTCCAGCTGCTCTACCCTGTTTTTTACTTTCTCCTTGAGAATTCCTTTGGCATCATGACCTTCTGTATATGTGCATTCAAAATAGCACTTACAGAAACAGAGGAAGTGCTGTGGGCCTTTTAGCTTGGGGCTCAAATACTTTCCTCAGCTAAGCAGTGAAATGAATTGGAATCCCCTTTTCTAGACAAGGAGTCAAGTGATGCATGGAGCTAGGAATGAATATATGGTGAATGAAAATAGTAGAAATTATTAGGCTTTCCGGGGGGAATTGGAGGACCTAACGGATGGCTGAATAACCATCAGCATACAAACTCACGGTCTTTAATTCCGCAAGATCATTACATGAGGAATAGGTTATTCAGCCCTCTTCTACTCAAGATAGTGGTTCTACTTAAGAAATGTGTTTTTGGTCCAGAGACTGAATCAATAGGCGGTATTAAAACAATATGTTGTTAACATATGGAACAACTTACCTGGCAAATAACAGTGCTTGACTTGTGCACACAAACTCTGTTGTATCAAAGCAATGGACTCATTTGCTTTCTTTGCAGTCTCTATTACAGATATAAGGTGCTACCTATGAATTCTACAGCTGTTTGTTTCTGTGGTTGTGCGAGATTTATATAGCATTTTTCAATGTGTATTGCTAGTAAGATTCAAGATGGGTGTGCTCACATTTGCTCACTCAGTGGCTGGAAACAGGCTTCTTTTGACAGACTTTCTGTATGGTGTGTAGTCTTTAATGTAATTGTTTTCATTTGGTTAGGACCTGCTAGTGGGTAAAACCTCATTTGCAGACAGTTGTGTCATCTTAATGCAGAAAGTTTGTTTCCTTGAAGAAAACGAACCAAATTCTGCACTTTCATTTGAATGGCTTTGTGCATGTTGCTCTGATTCTCTTCCCTGCTGTCTTGGCATGAGAAGCGCACCCAGCGTAATGACCCATCCATATGGGGAGACTTCACAAAACATGCACGAAAATCATGTTTTCAAATCCTGGAGCACCAATTAGCAAATGCAAATGTGGTAGGAGTACTACTGATCCTGCCCGTTGCCCAGTTTCCCTTTTGTCAGGGGTGCTGTGGCCAAGGAAGCCAGATGCGCTGCTCTCCCGTTGGGGTTTGTGTCCC